>NC_083332.1:29724594-29945608 GCF_963455315.2 Globicephala melas
CACACAGCTGGTCAGTGTTGGAGCCAGGACTCGAGCCAGGTATTCTGACTGCAAATCTCATGCTCACTCCATAATGTGATGCTGCCAGTACCAGCGATGGGTGCGGGTAGGGTGGGGTGGTGGGAAGGGGGTTGCCTCCAAGCATTTGCCAGTGGGCGTTTTCTATTCCCAGAGCACGGATTGCCATCCAAATCGAGACTCAGATCTCCCTAGTTCAGAAATTGTCCTCTTTTCTTCCCCCTGTAACTCAGAACCAAGCATCCGATCCATCAGCAAATCTCTCAGCCCCACTGCTCCCCACCTGCTCCACTGCTGTTCCTAGTATTTCTCCTAGATGGCTGAGCAGTCCCTAGCTGGTGTCCCTGCCCCTCTAGAGGGTCTTCCCAGGGCAACTTGGCCAAGGAAGGGCCAAAGTCCCTTTCTGTGTCCTGCAATTTTCCACATCTGGGACCTCAGGAATATCAGATATGGTCTCATTTTTTTCTTTGTCCTTATTAAATAACAAATGCATTGCAATGCTCCTTACACTGTGCTGAAATGGGATTCATAGATAACATAATCTATCTATACACATAATTTAAATAAATCTATATAAGCCATATAATGTCCTAAGTATACTCTAGAGGAGAATTAAAAGGCAACTAATTTATAATAAAATAACAATTACATCAGAACATAAATATTCCAGCCCAACTCTCCTGCAAGACACAGTGAAGGCATCAGAGCTTGCAGCCGATGTACGTAGACTCACCATGAACATGACCCTGTAGACACAGACTGATGCTCTGCTGGTGATTCAAGCTGCACAGCGGCATGGATGGCTTTCAATGGTGGGGTCCCCATAAGGGACTAATTCCTGATAAATCTCCTGACAGAATAGAACTTCCCCTTGATTTACACACAAATGGCAGTCCTAGAAAGTTCAGTGTTGAATAATATTGTGCAAAAAATAAAAACCCTTTGTATTAAATGTGAAATAAAGTCAGATTCTAGGCTCCCAATATTATAACTAGTTTTTTCACCTGCCTTGATATTTGGTGGATAATTTTTTGTGTGAGGAGCTGTCTGCGCTTTGGATGGGGGTCTGGCCTGCTGACCCTTACCTGCTAAATGCTGTTAACATCCACCGACCTTTGTGACAAGCAAAAACATCCTTGTATGATTTTAGTCTCCCCGCCTCCACCCATAATCTGGCTACCCTGGGCTCTTCTCTGACTTCCTTCCCTGCCATGTCCCTCCTCACCTACCGTACTCCAGCCACACTGGCCTTGCAATCTGTGAGGAGAGTACTCCAGGCAGATGGAAGAGCCAGTGCCAATGTCATGTGGTAGGAGTGTCTGGCATGGCTCCCAAACAGTAGAGGCCAGTGTGACCAGAGCAGGATGAGTGAAATAAGAGATGACATCAGAGACAATGGGGGCCAGGATGTAGGACCTTTGAGACCATTAAAAGGACCAACATTTAAAATCCAAATTAATGGCTTCTTTTGATATGTCAGGAGATTTGGCAAAACTGGGTCTGCATTCTTCCATATCTGCATAGCAACCATTGGCAGGTTTGACCCCTATAGGAGGAATCTTTGCTCTTCAATTTACCACAAGCCCCACCCGTCCCTATCGTCCCACACAGCCACCTGCATTGCTCATGTACATTGCCTGTCTTCCCCTATGGGCATTTGAGTGTGTAACCTCTGGTGGGGAGAGGGTGCTAGGAAAGAGAGTGGGGCTGGGGGTGGAGGGAGAAAGTAGTTTCCCCCTTCCTTGCTCTGGAGAAAACAACTCCAGCCTCCAGAGAGGCTGTGGGTGAGGTCTCATCCCCGCCCCTGCTCCGTGCGCTCCACTCCCAGGCTGCCTGCTGAGAAGGCATCTCAGCAGGGGAGGCCAAGGCAGGGGCACCCATGAGGACGTCTCGAGGAAATAGTGAAAATATTTTCCCAGGGAAAGCCAACACTGCTATTTGTTTTCGTTGCTTAAATTATACGTGTTATTTATTTTTTAAGTGGCCTGTCATTATTGGTGAATGGGGAAGGCACCCAACCTCACAATACAACCAAAATTTTAGATATTGCTATGTAGTTATTAACAAATGAACTTTTCATCTTTGTAGAAGGCGCCCTATGTGGAGCCCTCAGGGGCTGGGATTCTCATTATTGGGTAATTACAACCCACAAGGAGGGGCTGGCCTGGGGCTTGGGAAGCAGACAGGGTGGGACTTTTCAGGCCCTCTGCATCTTGGCTCTTCGATCCATGTGTATATTCATTCGAAAATATGTATTGGGTGCCTGCTGTGTACGAGGTGCAGTTCTGGATGCTAAGGACAAAGCAATGAATGATGATATTAATATAAATAATAGAAACCATCTCTTAGATGGTGCTTATATGGCGCTATGCACTGTTCTGAGTGTTCTACATGTTACCTCCTTTGATCATCCCAATAGTCCATAATGAGCAACCAGCAACGTGCTGGTTGTGAGGTCAAGTTATCCCCATTTTACAGATGTGGAAACTGAGGCACAGAGAGAAACAAGAGACACAGGCTTCCTTTATAAGGGAAACAGACCACAAACAAGAAATTTCAGTCCCGTGGAAAAAAATGGAGCAGAGTTAGGTGATGGAGAGGGCCCAGGAGGGGTCAGCTGCAGATAGGATGATCAGAGAAGGCCTTGGTGAGGAGGTGGTGGCGAGAAGGAGCCAATCCCAGAAAGATCTTGGGAAAAGAATAGCAAGTACCAAGGCCCCGAGATGGAAGTGAACTTGTTGTGAGCAAAGAAACAGAAAGAAGGAGACTGGGACACAGGGAGCGTGGTTTTGCTGAGGAAGGCTGATGCCCTCTGGCCCTGGGCTTTCCAATGGTCTGGTGATGGTTATGGGCTGGGGCCCTCAGCTGTCTAAGCAGGAGGTGGGAGGATGGCTGCAGGCAAGTAGGAAGAACACTTGGGTATTTGAATTGTCCCTCACGTGTGGGTGGCTGACCCAGGAAGTGCTGGGACTTCAGGCTGGGTTCTTTTTTTAAATTTTTTTATTTAGTTTTTTTTCAGCCAACATTTTTATTGAGATATATTCTACATACAATATTATATCTGTTTTATGTGTACAATAGTGATTCAACATGTGTGTACATTGTGACATGAACACCACAATCATTCTAGATACCATCTGTCACTCTACAAAGTTAATGCAATATTATACATTATTTTAATTAATTTTTATTGGAGTATAGTTGATTTACAATGTTGTGTTAGTTTCTGCTGTACAGCAAAGTGAATCACATATATATATATATCTCCACTCTTTTTTAGATTCTTCTCCCATGTAGGTCATTACAGAGTGTTGATTTCCCTGTGCTATACAGTAGGTCCTTATCAGTTATCTGTTTTATATATAGTAGTGTGTATATGTCAATCCCAATCTCCCAATTTATCCCTCCTCTCCTTTCTCCCTTGGTAACCATGTTTGTTTTCTACATCTGTGACTCTATTTCTGTTTTGCAAATAAGTACATTTGTACCATTTTTTTAGATTCCACATATAAGTGATAGATGATATTTGTCTTTCTCTGTCTGACTTACTTAACTCAGTATGACAATCTCTGGGTCCATCCATGTTGCTGCAAATGGCATTGTTTCGTTCTTTTTTATGGCTGAGTAATATTCCATCGCATATAAAATAAAATGATTTATTTTATTGAAGTATAGTTGATTTACAACATTGTGTTAATTTCTGCTGTACAGCAAAGTGATTCAGTTATACATATGTATACATTCTTTTTCATATTCTTTTCTATTATGGTTAATCACAGGATATTGAATATAGTTCCCTGTGCTGTACAGTAGGACCTTGTTGTTTATCCATTCTATACATAATAGTTTGCATCTGCTAATCCCAAACTCCCAATCATTCTCGCCCCCACCCCCAGGCTGGGTTTCTAAAGTTGAGTTGAAGGACATCTCCCCTTGCCCCCTTACCTTTTCCACTTAGAAATCCCTTGCAGCTCTTATTACCTATACAGATTCTTAGGTTCACCGTATCATCCTAACGCCACAGGTCTGGATGTGGAGCCCAGGAATCTGCATGTTTGACCTAGCGGATTCTGGAGCACGTGGGAATCTGAGAACTGGGTAGCCAAGAATTCCTGATTAGAGACCAAACATCCAGGGAGGATGGAGATGAGGTTCTCCCTCTGCTGCCCTCAGAGCTTGTTCTGGGGCTCCTGCTACCAGGTCCCCCTATTGAGAGGGACTTTTCACGTGCTGGGGAGAGGCCAGAGAAGGATGAGCAGAGTGGAGAGGCCCTTAACTTGTGGCTGGTGAACCACGTTTGATGGTGTTTTTAGTGTGGAGCTGAGGCACTGAGATGGGGACACTCGAGAGGCACTGAGATGGGGACTCGAGCTGAAGGCACACCTGCGGGGTTCTGTCACTGGAGGGGAGCTGACTTCAGTGCAGAGACCCCTAAATGCAGAACAGGACCAAAGGTCCCAAGTTCCAGGAAGTTTTAGTTCAAGACAGTGAAGAATTTTGTAATGGCCACAGCTGTCCAACAGCTAGCGATGTGGACTCCGGGGCCAGGCAGACTTGGGTGGCGTCTTACCTCTGCTGCTTTCTGTTGTCAGACCTTGAACCGGAGATTAACCTCCTGCTGCCTAAGCTTTCTCACAGCCACTTGAAAGAATGAAATGAGTTAGTACACGGACAATGCTGCAAACACTGTATACAGCAAGCACTCGATAAATGTCAGCTGCAGTTGGCATCATGTTCTTATGACTAAGAATGGAAGGACTTGCCTTTATAGGCTGATCAACCTCCTGTGATGATGGAGGTGGTCTGTAACGCTTCCTGTTGACTTGAGGGGCATCTGGAAGACCCTTCTACCCGAGAGCAAGGTTTCCATCTGTCTGCTATCGTCATGGGTCAAAGGGGTGGTGGTTTTGCCTTCCAGCCATGACCTCTCTCTGGGGTGTCTCCTAGGGAACTGGGGGATAAACAGGGAGAGCCGGTGTTTGGACTCAGCTTGGCCATGGTGGGCTCTCTCACCATCCAGTTGCCATTTGTCAGTGGAGTGTTTTTCCCCATCCCTAGAACATCACCGAGTCTCCCAGAATTCTTAGGCCTTTGAGGAAGAGTGTGCCGTGCAGCTCAGTAGTGTGGCTTGTATTGGGTGAGAATCTCTCTCTGGAGGGCTCCGGGTCTGGGGACTGTGTACTCCTCACCCCATAAACATTTCCAGTTCACTCTGGGACTGGGTTCTGTTTGGTGAAAGCCTGTAGACACTGAGATGGCAGGACAGGGCCCGATAATGATGAAGGCGAAGATGAGGTAGAGGAGAAGGAAGGAGAAAGAGAAAACGATGAAGACGATGACTATGATTACTATTATTTCTCTGTTTTCTGAGCACTGACAAGTGTCAGAGACACATGTGATGTCCCACACCCGTGATCCCAGCCAATCCCTGCAGCAACCCTATGAGGCAGGAGCTGCCGTCTCCACTTTATTTAGAAGGGAACCGAGGCTTATAGAGGTGGAGCTCCATTTTCAAGGCTACCAGCAAAGCTGGAGTCAGAGCCAGGATTAGAACTTAGTTCTGGGTGTCCGTGCTCTTAATCACTGAGCACTGCTGACTGGATGTAGCCATCCCAGTGACCTCAGTCCATTGGGCAGGTGAGACTGAATCCTTGGGAAAGAAGGACCAGTACGGGGCGCCAGCTTGATGCCAACGGAGTGAGCCCAAGACAGGGGGCCCTGGAGGGCTGAGGGGCATGAAGGGAGAGACTTCGCAGTGCAGACTGCCTCAGAGGAGAGACCTCCTTCTTCCCCAAGATCAGACTGGACTACCCCCTTGGCGTTTCACACTCTCTTGGAATTGCCAGACAAGGCAGTGATAGCCACTCGATTTCAACGGAAATCATCTGTTTTTTCCTCCTTCCCGACTGGGCTCTCTCCTGAGACCCAGGTGTTAATGAAATCAAACAAAATGAAAATGGGTAAATTATTGCAAAGCTATGAACACCTCTGCAGGGCCACGCCTCACTAGTTTCCAATACCACCTCATTCAGGAGGCTGCCGGAGAAGCCAAAGCAATTTTGTCCCATGGGCGAGGTGCTGGAAGGGAGGGACAAAAAAGACAAGATATTGCAATCAGGAGGTCACTGACCCAGGCTTTTGTGTAATTACAGAATTTCATTTCTGGCCAACTGGACTGATGGCTGAGCTTGTTGGCAAATTAGTGCTGAAAAATAAAGCAATTTTTAGCATCCTCGAAAGAGTCACCACCCCAGTGGTGTGTCAGGGGCCCAGGGTGGGGGAAGAAGGGGACGGATGGAGAAGAGAAGCCCAGATTAGAAGCAGCTGGTCATTAGGACTCCCAAGGCTCATACGTTTTAATTCAAGACCTGGAGAATGTGCCCAGCGTTGTCCTGAGGGGATGAACCCCGCTACCTTTGGCGTTTGTCTTGAGAGCAGAAGAAGCTGAGATAAGACTCAGGCCCACACTGCCCTCTTCTCCCAGAACTGGGGTGGAGGGTGGTTCTGAAGAGTGCGCGGACCAGTCTGACTCACATTTCTGGCTTTGCCTGACTTTTTTCTTTCCTCGTAACGTGGGGAGCAAAAATGTTCACCTCGTAAAGCTATCACGCCCAGTCTATCATAGATGGGAAAGTACTCTGCCCATTAAAATGAAATCTGGTGTTGCTTGCTATCATGCTTTCCAAGCTTTTATTCTGAAACTTGCTTTTAATTTTTCGCAAGTATATTTGGCATTGAGTATCACTCTTCACCCTTATCCCATAATACCTTTATTATGCTTTGCCTTGTCTGTTCTTGTACCAGTTGGATAAATGTCTTGGTGACAGTCTTCTTTAGATTGTCTTATTTTAAACATTTTTACTTAAATACCCCTGCTAGCTTTATGCCAAGACAAACATCCATGAGCTCAGAGGTGTCACGGGCTAGTAATGTATTTTCTAAAACAGATGAAAAGAAATATCTATTATCCTTAAAATTACTCTTCATGAAATTTCAAATCCACGTGATGGTGCTTGTCAAATTATTGGTGCCGAAGGACCAGTTTTTCTTCTTCTTGCCGGCCCACCTTGGGCGGATGCACGGTCCACTTCACGAGGCTACCATTCGACTCCTACCACATCCTCCTTGCCATCTGAACAGGTTTTACCTTGTTCGTAGAAATGAGTCCACTGACCAGGGACTTAGATACTGTGGCAATTCCAAAGTTATTGGCAATTCCAATAACATTTTCTAAATATTTACCTTCAATTTCTGTACTTGGCATGAATCGATAAGAAACAGTTCACGGCCCCGCACTGCCTGTTGGCTGTACTTGGAGTGGTCTAGGTGTGCAAATACTTGAACACACTGACCTTGCAGAAAGAGGATCCAAAGAAGAATCAGCAGATTCAGTCAGTGGGGACTTAGAATTTCTCAGCCTCAATTTATCCATCTATAAAACGGGTCAAAGTGATGCCCTCGTGCTGCTCCCAGACTGCTGACACTCCTTCTCCTGCACCAAAGATCTCACCCAACCTGGCAGCATCGCTGCTCTGGGCCCATTACAGGGGACGAAATGAAACTTCACAGGAAGACCAGCATATTAAACGGATGCATGTGAAACTCAAGAGATAACCACAGAGTTTCTCTGGCTGCTCGGGGAAGCAGTGAGAAGCCCAGTGCTTTCTTTCCAGCCCATGGCCATGCAGGGCATGCCTCTGACGAATCCCTGGACTCCTTGGAACAGCTGGGCAGGTGGAGCTAAATTCCAAGGTGCTTTCCCCTTTAACATGCCAAAGGAGCAAATAGTAATGGGGCATGCATAAGAATCCTCATTCTCCTAATTTATTTTGGAAAAAATGGGACATTGCCCTCAAAATCATCCCCTCCGGGTAGCTGAGTCTTTGAGGGTCTCCCGGGACGGGACGGCAGACAACTCCTTCTTCTACCTGGGCGCCAGGTGAGAGGTCCATGGTGTTCTGACTCTAGCTCCTGAAGAGGGGATACGACGGAGGAATAGTTGAAATGTTTCCTTTTGGGGAGCGCTTGGTGTGTGGTTGGAAGGGCATCTGAGGATGGAGGAATCTTGGTTTTGCTAAATCTCCATGGAGGTTTGGTGCTCCTGAAAGAGGGTTACAAGGAAGGCACTGATGACGTCAGAATGTACACAGACGTCACAGTCTACAGAGCCCAGCCCATATGGCAGCCTCTTGGAGCCTCAAAATTCCACTCACTTTGCAGTGTTATTAATATCTCCATCTTAGAAGGAAAGTTCCTGAGGATCAGAGAGGGGATGGGACTTTCCTGAAGACAGCCAGGTGGTGGTGGAGCCAGGAAGCAAACCCAGAGCCACATGACTCAAAAGTGCTGTGGCCATGAATGGATCAGTCCACTCGGGAAGCAGGGTCATTGCTCCCCACCTCTCCCTCATGGACCAGTTGGAAGGTGAGCTAAACAGCAAAGCCGAATGAGGCACCAACAAGGGTTTGCTTTCGCCTCAGCCCATTCAGGGTTTCCCACCAATATCTGCTGGTGAGCCAGGGCGGGAGATCCTTGACAAGTGATGTGCCTCTTGATGGTCCCAGGAAAGTCTAGAGGAGATTTGTGATGTGTCTGAATCCGAGAAAAGACTGAGGAGAAAATTGCACCTGGGTTTGTAGGCTCTCTAAGAGGGTGATGCATGGACATCTGGGGGCAGGAAGATCCCCTGTTGTTAGGCCATTGATGATTTGATCACAAACGGCAACTCTGGAAATGTCCCAGAGTGACTAGGGGCATAAAAGCACACCCAGGGAACACTCATCAGAGAGCATCCCTGCCCTCTGGAAACTAGGAGCAGGGGGAAACCATGGAGTGGTTAGAGAGTATCCTGAGATGGAATGTGAGGGAGTAATATAAAATCTTATATTTTATATAAGGATCTTATAGGATCCTAGGCGCAGTTGGCATTGTGAGGAGAGAGACTGGAAAATTGGAGTAATCTTGGAGGGCTCCCTGGAGGAGGTGAGACTTAATCAGGGCCTTGGAGGAGACTGCATTAGCCAAGACTGAGCTGCAAAGGTCAGAAAGCCCATCTCAACCTTGTTAAAGCAAAGTTAAAAAAAAAAAAAAAAAAAGAAAGAAAAAATTGGTGGTGGAGGTGGCTCATATAACCTAAAAGCTCAGAGTAAAGCATATGGACCCTGGTGCTCCAACAATGTGGTCCAAGCTCTGTTTCTGCCTGTCCATTTCTTAGCTCTGCATCTCTCTGGGTTGATGTCATTGTTTAGCAGCTGTCCAGGGGCTGGAAGGGTGTCCCTGGCAGCTCCAGGTTGCAAGGTCCTTGTACCCTGTGTCTGGAAATGTCCACATGGGATTTTAATTTATGGAGGTGACTGAGTGACAACACGAAGAGGTCAGCGCCACTGAAAGAAGATGTTTATTACTTACTGTTCCCAAGAGGAGGGGGGCTACCTCACCACGCGGGGCCACAGAGAGAAGCACCTGTTTTGATCGGGAGGCAGAAGGAGGGAGGGGCACGTCTAGGCCAAAGCCTTTACTGGGGTTTTTTTGTGGGAAAAGCAGGGCAGAAACAGCTTGGGATTGGCTAGTTTGAATAATCCAGGTGACTTTGGGGTGTCAGGGCTGTCCCTAGTTTCTGGTATTTAGCCCTGGGTTGTTTTAGGGCGGGGGTAACGTTGGCTTGGTGGGTGAGGGTCAGATGGCCCAGGTGGTTGGGGGTATGGGATTGAGAATGACGGGGTGTATATGCAAGGCTTGCTTGCAGGTGAGTTGTCTATTATCTTTAGGAATTAGCTAGCGCTGGGAGGGACAGTCTCTCCCCGCCCCCCCCAGTCAGCGAGGCCAGATGTATTCAATGCTAGAGTACCAAGAATATAGAAAATAGGCAAATATAGTGAATACAGTTGACCCTGTGATGAACGGATGCCAAACCGGCAAATACAGAATCTAAGAAAACAGAGTTGGAACACCCTGGGAGCAGCTCTTTCCTGATAGCTCAGTGAGGTGGAGTCCTGTGATTGGTCAGGCCTGGGAGGTGTGCCCACCCCTGGGAGGCCAGGAGAACCCCATCTGGAACACAGAAGCGAGCTACTGTGATGATTCCAGGGATGTCTCCCCAGAGGGATGCTGCTTGCCTGGAAAAGTCACATCCAGTGGAGAGAAAGGATGCAGTCTTGGGAGGACTGAGGGGAGAGGCATTCCAGACTTAGGGATGGAGGACGGGGACCAAAGTGTTAGGGGTTTACCAAATCTTCATCCACTCCTGCCTTCACACTCTGTTGCATCTCCCTTGCCTTGTCAATATCTAAGAGAGATGGTTAGCCTTCCTGTTAGCTTTCATAATTCAGACTCACTTTCAGGTATGAAAATGTCCAGCCCTGTTTCTATGAAATTCAGTCTCACAGTCAGTTCCAATCTGCTTCCGTCTCCTCAACCCCACAGGAGCTGAAACCCCACAGTGGGGAAGGATGGGGGGCAGGGTCTGTCTGGCACTCTTTATCTTTTCCCCTCATCTGCTGCTATGGGTGTCCCGCCCCCTGTCCTGTGGTGGGGGGGCCCTGGGTGGGAGGACAGATGTCATACTCCATGGGCTATTGTAAAGAAGCCATTGGTGCCGTCAGTGAGTGACACCTAGTGCTGGCTTTCGTGGGGATTGCTGCAGAACGAAGCTTCTGGACGGGGCTGCCCAGTCTCTGACTGCCCACATGGGACTTTCCTTTTGTTCCTCTTCATCACAGGCTACCACATGGTACCATCATGACATCTTGAGCCTGGCTTCCTGCCATGGCATCCCGGTGGCTCACAGGAGACTCACGTAACCTCGCGACACTGAATTGAAGTGTTGCAAGTTTTTGCCAATGCCCTCTCCCTTCACCTTGCTATAGAGAACTGCCCCAGCCCATCCTCTACCTCCAGAGTTTCTCCTGGTAAGAAGCAGGCTTAAGGCACCGTGTGCACACACGCTGGAGCAGGCATCTAAGTAGCCTTGCCTGAACCCCTCTGTGGCTTTCTGCAGCCAGCACCTGTAACTCTCACCCCAAGGGCTTTCTCTGGTGCCCCGGGCAGGGGAGTTGACGCCCTCGGGAGCAACCTTCAACCCAAGATGTATAGGAGTTGTTGGATAAATGCCCAAGTTCCTTTGCCTTCAAGTGTGTGTATCGTACAATCCTCAGTGGCTTTGAGCCCAGTACCCACAGCTGCAGCCTGCTCACTGCTGCGTCTGTACTGGCTTCCTTCCCATTCCTTTCTCGGTTCCCCCTTCCCATCCTAGTGCTTCCTGGGATCATCTCTCAAATTGCTTGCACTCAAGTCTTTCTTGCAGGGGCCACTTCTGGGGGAAACCCAACCTAAGACACATGTCCCTAAACTCCCAGGGTCCTTCTTGTCTCATCACATCCCACCCAGCAGGGGGTGGGAAGGGGCTCCCAGACTACATGGCTCAGCAGGCAGCCAGTCAGTGGTGTCAGACCAGTCCTTACACCCGATCTCTCGTGCACACGCCATGGCTTGTTGGCTGGTAGGTCTTTTGTGTCCCATCCATTTCCTTCCCTCCTCATGAGTCAAAGCACTCTCTGCACTGGCCAACAATTCTCAAAGCTGAAGATGTTCTCACTTCCTCATGATCCTCTCAAATGTTTACTCATTTCCTTTAGACTGGAGTGGGTGATGGGCGATTCTCATAGGACTTATTAAGCCATCCTGTAAAGAGTCTGAAGACCCTAGATGAGGAAGAGCACCCCACTGCTCTTTTATAGATTATGGGGGGTCTTATCACCTGTTGTGTGATAGCTCAGCTCTGGGGCTTCAGTCAGGGAGAAAGTCCCATTCACCAGCTTGTTTCAAAGTATAGTTGATGCTTCTCTGAGCACAACGGCATGAAACTAGAAATCAACCACAGGAAAAGAAATGAGGAAAAAAAAAAAAAGATTACATGGAGACTAAACAACATGTTGCTAAAAATAGGGAAATCAAAAAGGAAATTTAAAAATACCTTGAGACAAATGACGATGAAAACACAACCATACAAAATCTATGGGATGCAGCAAAAGCAGTTCTCAGAGGAAAGTTCAGAGTGATGCAGGCCTTCCTCAAAAAAGAAAGAAAAGAAAAGAAAAACACCCTCAAATACTAACCTAGCACCTAAAAGAATTAGAAAAAGAACAAAGAAAACCTAAAGTCAGCAGAAGGAAGGAAATAATAAAGATCAGAGAGGAAATAAATAAAATAGAGACTAAAAGACGATAGAAAAAAATCAATAAAACCAAGAGCTGATTCTTTGAAAGGGTAAACAAAATTGACAAACCAAACTATATTTGATGTACCTGTGACCTGGCAATCGTGCTCCTGGGTGTGTTCGCAACAGAAAGGTACTCATATGTTTGCCAAAAGACAAGAATGTCCATGGCAGCAGTATTCTGGAAATAGCACAAAACTGGAAAGAAACCAATGTCCATAAACAGTAAAAAGGTATAATTGCCTTGTGATATAATTGTACAGTGGAATACTACATGGCAATGAGAAACAGTGAACTACAACCTCACTTGACAACGTGGGTGAAACTCACAGACATAGTGTTGAACCAAAGGAGCCAGACACAAGCGAAGACCTGCTGCATGATTCCACTTATGTCATGTCCCAGACCAGACCAAATTAACCCATGGTGTAGAAGTCGGGCTCACGCTTGTCTTTGGAAGGGGCGGTAGGGGCTGGAAAAGGCCACCAGGAGGGGTCCTGGAGAGCTGGTCATGTTCTATTTCTTGATCTGTGAGCTGGATGGCTGGACGTGTTCACATCATGATTAGTAATCCATCCGTACACTCAGGATTTATGTACCTCTGTTATGTCTGATATGTGTCAACTTCTGTATAAATGTATTAATACCATCCCAGTATAAACCTGCTGGGGACACGTTAGGCCTGATAAAGGAGGAAAGAGAGTACATTCTGAAGGAGTTGCATGAATTTAGCAAGTGTTTACTGGCAGGAGTCAGGGAAGTACCCCGGGATAGGATTTCTGGAGTGTTTGATCAAGGGGACCACAACGTAAGACTGAATAAGCAAGAATTCATCGAATTGGGGGTACTTTCTTGGGACACAGAATTTAATAGCCTGACAGAGACCCCAGGATATGGGGCAAACTCACCGCCAAGTGGGCTTTTAGAAGCCCAGAGAAAACAATGGCCCATGTCGAGGTGAAGGTGAGATATCCGAGTTGCTCTGGAAGATGACAGAGGAAGGAAAAGACTGAGCGAAATGGCCATGCAGTATTATATGAAGCCGGAAGACGCACCGGAGACCTGTGTTCCATTGGAGGGTTCAGAGCACACACCATTCATCAACGACATTAAGAACACACTTCTGAGCGAGATGGACACCAGCGTCACTAAGAAACCTGGTGGAGGCTCTTCTCTGCAGACCAAGGTTGCTGGTGAGGAGGTGGCTGAAGAACTGGGCTTGTTAATAGTCATGGGGGTGGTGGGTTACTGAAACCGGAAGTCAGGGGGCTGCAATTATCATAATGACTTGCAAGTTCAGAAGGGCAGCCATGTGGCTTGATTCACAGGAAAGTGAGAAGATAAATAACAGAATGTGGTGTCCTGAGAAGCAAAGTAGTCAGGCCACCAATAAGGTTGCTCCTTAGTGTCTGCAAACAGAAGAAGGCAAATGTGGAGGAAAGGTTTAGAGAACTTCTGCTTCCAGCCAAGATGGAGTCGCAAGTTTCAGATCTGCTCTTGTGCGTGAGACAACCAAAAGTGGACAAAATGAATGAAACAATAATTTGCAATATACTGGACTTCAGGCAATGAAGAAGAGAAACCCCTGAAAAAGGAGAATCAAATGAGGTGGCCCTATGATTGCCCCACCTAACTTCCTAAAGAGAATTTCCACATCATGGCGCAGGAAGAGTGAAGTCAGGTAGACCCCTGACTTGAGAAGACAAAGCCAGCTAGAGTTTGCAGGAGCAAGTACTGGAGAGGAGAGAGCTACACAGAGGGAAAACACCGGAGATTATAGAAAGACCCCTTCAAGTATTTAGCACAGAACTGATGAGCACGTGTGATGGAGGGATGCCAAAGAGACAAATACAGAATCTAAGGAAACTCAATTGCAGCATGCTGGGAGCAGCTCTTTCTTGATAGCTCAGTGAGGTGGAGTCCACTGACTGGTCAGACCTGGGAGGTGTGCCCACCCCTGGGAGGCCAGGTGAACCCTGCCGGAAACACAGGAGCGAGCTACTGTGATGGTTGGCATGGATGACGCTTGGTTGGAAACCCTGAATCCAGCAGAGAGAGGGGAATCAGTGTTGGGAAATTCAAGGGGAAGGGACATTTCAGACACAAGCTGGTTACATCAGTCCCCTTCATTCTGGAAGGACTGGTGGCTCAGACTTATAGGGATAACTACCTGTTCCAGGTGTGAGTCTGCCTTTTCTGCCTGCAGCGTCTCAACCAGCACAGCTTTCTAGGGACTCGAGGAAGGCCTGATCCGTAGGCATGGAATCCCACACAATATAGCATCTCGCCTGCGGACAGGAGAGATGTGTCCTGAGGACGCACTTCCTAGTGAAGAAGGTGTGAGATTGTGCCTATGACTGTGGTACCTACTGGTTGTATCACATAGCACACCATCCAGGAATAGCTGCCTTCTAGAACGTTAGCATGGCCTTCTAAATGAACAATTAGAGTGCCAACGTGGAGGCAAGGATGAGGTACCACCCTGATCCTTCTGGATGCAATATATGTATTATGTCAGAGATGTCTATATGGTGTTGGGTCCCCTTTAGGAAAAATACATGGACCCAGGAAACAGAGATGGAAGTAAGAGTGACTTCACTTGCCATCACTCTCAATGACCCACCAGGAGACTTTGTGCTTCTCATCCTCCCAACTCTGGACTTTGCTGGGATTAAAAGTTCTGACTCCACAAGGAATATACTCTTGCTAAGGGAAACAGTAAGGGTTCCAACGAATTACAAGCTACAGCTGCCAAAAGGGTGCTTTGGACACCTTGTGTCCAGGGACCAGCGGGGTAATTGACCTTATCACTGAGAATGGCTAGGGCTGCTGTTACACACAATGGGGGCAGAGAGGAATATGTGTGGATCCAAGTGACCCACTTAAGTGCCTCTCAGTACACCTTTGCCCCACTGTAACTGTGAGGGACACATGCAGCGATGCCAGCATGAGAAATGCATGATTACCAAGGGCCCAGACTCTTTAGTAGCAGAGAGGGGAGTCACACCATCAAGTAAGTCTCAGACCTGACAAGGATGCAGAGAATTTGGAAAGGATGGTGGAGGAGAGAGAGGGTCAGAGCCATTTGTGGACCTGAGACCAAACCCAGTGATCAGGACTGTAGTTCATCCCACTACCTTCCCCCTTCTAAGGAAGAGAGGCCCACAGGACCCCTTCCTCTTCTAAGGAAGAGAGGCCCACAGGACCTCTCTCTGTGAACGTGCATGCAAAAATGGATCACCAGTGGGTAAGCTGTGCTGGCCGTAGAGGTGCCTCGTTCAGCTCTCTCTGCAAAGCAGCCACATGGTGGGATCCACTATGGCTTTCCGGTTTAGCCCAGGCTTCCCCAGGGTTGCTGTGATGCAGCACATCTCGGGTCCTAGAGCTGGACCATTCCCGCCTGCCGTGCACACTGCTTTGTGCAGCTCCTACCCATTGACCTGATTGAGACTTTCTCAGAACTCCACTGCAGGCAGTGACTCTTCTTATGCAAGCCCTCCTTCCCGCTCTCCTTTCGGGGGTGTCGGGCCCGCATCACAGTCTGAAGGTTCCCCCGCTTCCGCCTGCTCCAGCATTTTGCCCAGTAGATCTCTCACGTGTCCACTCTTGTCTAGACATCTGCTTCTCAGAAGACCTAACTGGCATGCATTTTCTGCTCACCCTGCCTTAAACACATTCCCTTACATATATCTCCATCCAAGGCTACTCTTTTTGCCCTTTCATGGCTCTGATCTGAATGTGTAATTGTTTTACATTTGGATTTGCTTGTTCATGGTCTGCCTCTCCTTCAGGACTGTGAAATTCCTGCAAGTGGGGTGCTACGAAGGATCCCTGTAGAGTTCACTGCTGTGCCCCAGTGCCTGGCACGTGACAGATATTCTGTTATCTGTTAAATATCTGTATCTTATTAAATGAATGTTCAATAGGTGATGGGAAAATTGGAGAAGCATTAAGCCTATAAAATGCTTTGAAACCTACCAGATATTCTGTTTTTTTCAGAAGTGCCTGCTTACGAGCTGGTGTTATTTCCAGTGCCGGTCATTAGGGACTCTCTCTGTTTGGAGCACACACCCAGTCCCAGCACAGGCAGACACTGAAGCATCCCGGCTGCATCCCACACAAAGCTAGATAGAAGTTTCTAAGGTCAGGGTGATGAGCCATTGTCTCCCTGGAGGGGGCACTTTTGTAACATTCCCCCTTGAAAAGAATCTCACTGGGATCAACACTGAACGGGGTGTTTATCTTCAGAATGTGAAATGTATGAAGCGCTGTAATTAAACCAGCAGGGGTAGGGATGGAACGTTAGCTCCAAATGGTTTCTTCGAAGATGAAAGTCATTAGATTTCAATGAAAATCTAAGATGCAGCATCCCACCGACACAAGCATATTTAACCTACATCCTAGAGCAGGGCAAGCAATTGATAGTATGATTGATAATAACTTGATCGCAGCAATTGCGAAGGGGAATTTGAAAATGGTTAGATTAACAGGAAGCAGGCAATGAGTTGAATTTTCTTAGAATGTTGAAGTTTCTCCATATTCTTTTTTTTTTTTTTTTTTTTGGCTAGGAAAATGCTGAAGCCACTCTGTAAATAAGCAATCCAGGAGCTGGAAAGTCATAGAATCTCACCCAAACAAACCATCCAGAGAAAACAGAGCCAGAGTGTCCCGTCAGTAACAACACCTGGTGGATAACTGTGCCATGCTGAGCACCGGTTTTCGCTGCCGAGGCAGACTCTGTTGGTACATACCCACCCATAGTGAATTGTTCAGTGCACGCCTCTAACTTCCTGCTGAGGTATCTCTCTGCCTACCTGGCAGCCTTTCTAAGCTGAGCACAGGACGGACCAGAAGTGCCAGAGAGTTACTGGGATGCCTTTACCTGGAGCAACCCTCTACCAATGACACATGGGAGCCAGTGGTTACATTCTCAGCTTCCTCCCATCTCAGATGAACAACTCTGAGCTATGCTCTGTGCGGTCCCCCCAAGGCCCCAGGAGGCTTGAGTTCCTGTTGCCTCATGAATGCACCGTGAATTGCCTTCCTCATTCTCCTACGGTTGCTTCTTAAGATCATATCCAAATAAACGATCTGCATCCTGATCTTTATCTTAGGGTCTGCTTCAAGGGGAGCCCAAAATAAGATAATGGGGGAGTGTTTTCAGGGGTGAGAGGCAAAGTATTAATAACTGATTTAACTGGGACATTTACCCCATCAGAAGGGATGCCAACCACAGTGGCAGGCCTTACCTCCAGCTTGCTCTGTGTGTGTGTGTGTGTGTGTGTGTGTGTGTGTGTGTGTGTGTGTGTGTGTGTTGGAAGAGTGGTAGGGGAAGGCAGGCAGAAAGCAGAGAGTGACCTTCAAATGTGCAGAAGGAGAAGAGGGCGCTTTCCTTCCTGCACTCAAAACTAAGACCAAAATGGAGGTTATGCAGGGCTTGCTTCTTCGTTTTTAATTTTTTTCCTCTGAGCAGGTCAGGACTCTCATAGTTGCAAGTGACAGATTTGCAACTCAAGTTGACTTAAGCAGTAAGGGGAGCTTATTGGTTTCTATAACTACAGGGGAATATGGACTTCAGGAATGGCTGGATACAGGTGCTCAGTGGTGTTGGTACTTTCTCTGTCTCCCTCAGTACCTTCATCTTTCCTCTGTTTTCCTCTTGTCCAGCTTCAGTTTCAGGCAGCTTCTCCACTTGAAGTGGTAAAATGGTTGCTGGTTGCCCTGGACACTTATCCTCACAACTCTCATCTCTTCCCTAATTGCTCCAGATATTCCAGAAGTGAATTTACCCATAAACCAATCACTGGAACCAGGGGGAACGGAATGCTTGGGGCAAGTGCCCTTCCTTGGAACTAGTGGGAATGGGCTTAGTCCCACCCAACTACACAGATTGCAAATGGGGAAGGATGGTTTTGAAAGGAAAACTGGGATGCCTTTACCAGAAGAAGGGGGCATGGCCGGTAGGTTGGCAGAAACCACGGGAATACACTACACACATCATGAAAGTGATGTGACATTACAGAAAACTTTGGAAAAGGAAAAAAATTCACCTCTAACCTTATCACTGGAATTCAACTCCAGATAACATTTTAAATTGAATTCTGCCCACCTCCTTCCCCTTTTTAATGCATTTTAAACTTACGTATAAACACAGTGACATACATAATTAACTCGATTGTGGTGACGATTTAACAATGTATGTATATATCAAATCGTCATGTCCACCTTAAGTATATACAATTGAGTTTGTCAATTATACCTCAACAAAACTGGGAAAAAACCCACAGTGACATACATTGATATCTTGCTTTTTTCCCCCCATTTAACGTTTTATGGCAAGTCTTTTTTCCAGGTTGTTAAAGATTCCTCATGGACATCATGCTTAATGACTGCATAAAAATAAAGACCCTCCAGAACTGTAGTGGGTGGGAAAGTAGTGATCTCCCCAGCACCTGAGTGATGCCAGCAGGGTCTACACAGCCACGTGTCAGGGATGCCATGGAAGGTGATCCTGTCATGGGTGGAGGTTGGAGGGCTTGGGGAATGGTTTTGGTCAAATCGGGCAGCTCCAGCTCCAGTCGCTGCCCTCTCTCCGGAGTCTGTTCCCTGAGGCCTGGCAGGTGCCAGGTGTATGGAAGGCCTGGGGGCTGTGAATCACCTTTTCGTTGCTGCCTCCTGACAACATCATAGCCCAGAGGCCTCCAGATCACCTGCTCCACCCCTTTCACCACACAGGGACTATGAGGCTTGTGGGAATGTCTGGCTCCATGGGAAACAGAACACTTTTTGAGACTTTTGGCCTAAACTCAGAGGCAGCTGTTTGGACCACTTGGTGGTCTGAGAAATAACATTACAGGCTTTGCTGCTCTAGCGTCTCATACCATCTTACAATTTTAGGGGCTGGAATGAACCTCGAAAGGTCATCCAGTCCGAGAATGACAGAGTTCATCTCGTGTATTACTTCTGATTAGGTGCCTGGAGTACAGTGTTAAGAAGGATTCTGAGGCTGCATTCTGGTTCAGGGGAAATGAAAGGCATGATTGATTAGTAATGTCTACCATGGTCTTGAAATCCTGACACGATAGCGTGCCTGTGGAGGACTTGGCTTTCTTGGCATGGTTCAAACTCTCTTCCCTGACCCCAGTCATTGCTCAAATCTCTGCCCTAGTGTCTCTAGATTCTTCATCCATCCATTGCTTTAATAATGCAATTTTAAATGTCTGTGTACCACATACCAAGGAACAAACAAGGAATAAGGCATCATACCAGTTCTCAAGCAACTCAAGGGGCTCTTCTGTCAGGGCTCTTGGGAATCCTGTGTTAGAGATTCACTCTCTGGATTAGGGCACTCATTTGCGTGCCATCGCTACACTTTTGGCCACATCTGCAGACCCCAGTACCGATATTCACTTATCATTAGTCTTTTTTTTTGGCCACGTTACTTGGCTTGTGGGATCTTAGTTCCCCAACCAAGGATTGAAACCCGGCCCTCGGCAGTGAAAGCGTGGAGCCCTAACCACTGGACCGCTAGGGAACTCCCTCACTTAGCAATATTCTTTAAGTTGGTGTTTTATTTTTTTAATTTCCCTTTTTTGTGTATTTATTTTTCAAAAGAAGTTTCCTACAACTACCTTAAAAAAGAAATCTGTGTCCGTCGTATTAAACATGAGTAACTAGAAAACACTACATAACTGTAAAAGTAAAGAAAATATTAGACCCCAGATTCAGAATTCACAAAGAGGACTTTATTGTGTGTATGAACCACACAGTTGAAGGAAGGTGGCAAGCGCTCACCAGCTTCTCAATGTATCAACGTTATAAACCTCCTTTTTTTTTTTTTTTTTTGTGGTACGCAGCCCTCTCACTGCTGTGGCCTCTCCCGTTGTGGAGCACAGGCTCTGGACGTGCAGGCTCAGCGGCCATGGCTCACGGGCCCAGCCGGTCCGTGGCATGTGGGATCTTCCTGGACCGGGGCACGAACCCGTGTCTCCTGCATCGGCAGGCGGACTCTCAACCACTGCGCCACCAGGGGAGCCCTAAACCTCCTTTTATACACAGTTAAATATAACACCCCTTGAGGTCCGCAGGGAGGGGGAGGCTGCTAGCCCTCAGGTGGAGGGGATGAGGTCTCGTGAAACTCCTGAGCTTTGAAGTCACACATTAGCACACTTTCCAAAAGCCGATTTGGGAGAGGTGCTAATGGCAGACATTCGGCAGGGCCCCAGGAGCACAAGAAGGTCCATCCTTCTGTTAGACTGGCAGTTTCTCTCTCTGAGTACCGACAGGTGGTGCTGTCTTAGGGCCGAGGGACTGATTTCTTCATCCTTTTCCAACCGGTTGTCCCTTATTCCAAGGTAGAGTTGTACTGTCTTTGGTACAGAGTGTGTTAGGTCCTCGCCTGTTCCAGCAGTTTCTGCTTACACAAACTTGAAGAACTTTGGAGCAAGATTTCCCCCAGGGCAAGCACGGGAGGGGAACATGCTGGACTGGCCACTCAGCCTGGGCATCTAGCCGTCTGCACGGCCTCACTTGCGGGAGCTTGGAGATGTCCCAGGGTCCCCCTGGGCCTGTTTCCCTCTCTGTCACCCGGGTGTCAGGGAGGCAGGTGTGCAGATACAGGACTCTCTGGATTTCTACAGGAGCCGGGCCCCCTGGGACCTCGATCCCTTCCCTTGTCTCTGTCCCTTTGGCTTCTGTTTCCTTTTGGGTGGTTTATCAGAGGAACCCAGTCTCCAGGTTAATTCTCTTAATGAATTGTAAATAACAAGGCCAGTATGGAAAATGCTAACGGTCCCCTTTGAAATTCTAAGCATGTCTGGTTCCAGCTTACAGGCAATTCTCTGAAGAGGTCTGGGGTGGAGGCTGCCGCTGTCTTATGAGGGGTGAGCGGTTCCTGGCTCTGCCCCATGGATCGTGACCTGGTGATGCCGGCCAAGCCTTGGCTTTGAGAGCTCTGCTTGGTGTCTGGCAGCGGACGAGTGTACATTCCCAGATGGCAGAGTTGCTGGAACTGTCTGTGTGGTCCAGCCCACCTGCCTCTCCCCAACCCCTCTCCTTCCCTACCATGCCCACCAATTTGGGCAAAACCCCTTTCTTTCCCAGCAGCCTGTGAAACCAGAGATTGGGATGGCATCATTTTGAGTCTGCCACGAATGGGTCTGAATTCAATCATTTTCTCTCTCCAAGCCTCAGTTTCCCTATCTGTGCAACAAATTAGACCAGGGTTTGCAAACTCAAAACCTAAGGGTCGAGCAGGTGACATAAAGTGATGAGAGCAGAGACGGGGCCCTGTCTGTGGGCCAGTTGCTCTGGGCAAGAGCTGACTGTCACCACTGGGAATGCAAACCCAGTGGGGCTACTTATTCTGAGTTTTTAAAAGAGAAACTGCAAATTTTTTGTTTTGCAAAATCTCCCCATTAAAAAATATCGGTCCACCGGTTTTTAAAAATTTAAACATTGCATGGCTGTGGACTGAATGCTGCCTGCAGGCTTGCACTTAGAGACTCTGGCCCTGCAGCTCTGCCCATTAGACATCTCAGGGTTCATTTCAAGGGCCAGGGCCCTCACTTTGCTCCCCAACCGTCCACTGGCTCCCCCACCCCTCCATTCCTGTCACCCTGGAGTGCTGTGCTGGTCATTAGGGTTGATCTCTGATATCTGGCTTCTTCTGCCCAGACTCTAGAACTCGGTTGTGGTCATGTGACTTCCTCTGGCCAATAAAATGGGAGCAGACGTACCATATGGGCAGAAGCACAAGCTTCATCACGGTCTCTCTTCCTCTGCCACCACGACGGGTACTGCTCCAGATGACAGCTTCCCCATCCACCGGCTCCCAGACCCGCTACTGCCCTGCAATGGGCGTGTAGATTGAATGAAAGTTTCAGGTATGTTTGTCACTGCAGCGTACCTTAGCTGCTCCTATCACCCGTACCCTCTCACCCACAGTTATTGTGTTCACAGCCAGCCCTCCAGAGCCCAGAGGGACTGTCAGTGGGAGCAGATGGGAAGGGTAGCCCTCTATTTGGTTTGCTTTGTTCTCTGCTGTGTCTCCAGTGTGTAGCACAGGGTCTGGTACATAGTAGGTGCTCAATAAATATTTGTTAACTGAATGAATGTATTGGCACATGGGAGGGTTTCGGGCATCAGGGTGGGTGATCATGATGTCCAAAGGAGGTTGCGATCAATTGCAGTTTGGTGGAGCTTGGCTGGGTCCCCGAACAGTCTTTCCTTGGTTATAAGTGACTCCGAAACTCTAGGGAGAAACAGGCCCTGACTCCAGATTCTGCGCTCTTAACCCAGAGGCTACTGGAAAACCAGAAAGGTCCCTGAATATGATTCTGTTTGGCTCTGCTCCTCACATGGCCTGAGGCCTTGGGCAAGACCCTCCTGGTCTCTGTTTCCTCCTCCCAACCTCCACTCATTTCAGTGCTTCTCCGCAAGCGTTATTATATCTATGTGTCACCTTAATGATGATTTACTTAGCGCTTCTTTCTTTCCTTGAGTACTTTATCTTCATCCTAAGCGATATTTCTAATCCAGATGAAAATAACCCTGTAGCTGGGCAGAACTTTGGCATCATTCTGAATCCTCTGTCTTCATCGTATGCCACGTTCAACCTCAAAGTTCTGTCAACGCTGCTTCAGAAACACAGCCCTGCTGTCTGCCTGCAGCTGCTCTCCTGTGACTGGGCCCAGGCCACTGCAGGTCCCGCCTCCAGCCTCACGGGCTTCTTCCTGCCACTCAGGCTCCCGGAGCTCTCTCCTGCTGTTCCGCCTTTGCGTGAGCTGTTCTCTCCACCTGTGACACCCCTTCCCCAGATCTTCTAGTGGCTAGATCCTTGTCACTATTCCAGCCTCAGTTTAAATGTCGCCTTGTCTCTGTGTCACTGCCCTGTCCTATTTTCCCATTGCCCGTATTACTTTCTGCTATGTTCTTGAACAGGGTTACTCGACATCAGTTTTATTGACATTTGGGGTCAGATTCATCTTTGTTGTTGGAGACTCCTGTGCACCGTAGGACGTTTAGCGTCTTCCCTGGCCTCCATGCACAAGATGTCAGTAGCACCCTCTCTCCCCAGCTGGGACAGCCAAAAATGTCCCAGCTGAGGCGGTGGGCAAAATCACCTCCTGCTGGAAAGAATGTGAATGTCCTAAGAGCAAGACAATTACTTTCGTTGTTCATCTCTGTAGGCCCAGCAATCAGGACAGGACTCAGTAACTGTTGAGCTGAAAGAATCAGAAGGAGTGTCATTAAAACAGGGGGAAAGTTTTTGTGTAGCACCCGAACTGATCTCGTTGCCCTCAGAGGTCCACGAGCTACATTTTGGGAAATGCGGACAGCGTGATCTCTGAGGTCACTTCCAGCTCCACGGAGAACTCTGGGCATCTCCCAGAGCCAGGGTCTCTGCCCGGGCCAGGGCGAGGCTGAGAGGGGGGGGCTTTAAGGATCCCGGTGGGCTGTCAGTTTCTTAATGCAAAACTGAAAGAAAAGTTTGCAGCCATGCCACGGCACAATCTGAAGAAGATAAATCACAGTTACTTGCAGCCGGCTGACAGCAGTTTAAGCCACTGCAATCATCAGCTCCCAGGGAGAAGCTTCTTTTATCTTACTAAATGCAAAAACTAGACCTGAAATTGGCAATATCGCGGCCCTCTCAGCGGCCCGGCTTTTTACATAAATATCAACGAGCAGTAAGTAAATTCTGTTGACGAAATGTAATAAAACAAAGACTGTTTCAAATATGACCATTCCCCGATGCATTCTGAAGCCTCGTCCCACTCACTTATTACTCGCTGCTGAGATTATAAGGTTTGCTTTTATCTGTCAGAAATCAATATTTCAAACATCGGATAAAAGAGGAAATTGAACTGGGAATAGGCTGGAGTGCCGTAAAAACTACAAAGCACAATTATCAAAAAGCACTTAAAGTGCTTAATAGGACACACATATAAAAATGCTCAAATTAATGTCAGAGAGCCATAATGAGAACTTTTCCTATGCTTCTTCATCCCCATGCAGTGTAATTTGAAGGCCGGCCAGTCCATCAATACGGTTGTCAATTTCTACGATGCCCCGAGGACCCTGAGCTGGGCATTTGTTAGAAGTGAACCATTACATATGATTGGTTAATATTTCCGTTTATTGAAGATACATTATTTTGTATGGAGTGTTTAAGTTGTTGAGGCTTAACCATTACAAACAGTTATGACAAAAATAGATCTTGGGGTAAACAGCCTTCACAGTCATGCTTTTAATAAGCACGGCCATAACTAGGAAATTGGATTTCCAGGAGTTCGGAGGGAGAAAAATTGTGAGGGAGACAAGGGATGATGGGGGAGGGGAGCCCTCCATTCTCCTCTGTACCCAGAACACATGTTGGAAAGTTGACGAGGGTGTCTCTTTTTTTTTTTAAACCAAATATTGTTTGGTTATTTTATTGTTTTCCTCTCCGAAGGAAGAACTATTTCCCACCCCCCGTGATGATAAACATACTCCTAGAGAGGAACTGCTTATCTGGCGTCATTCTAGGCAAGGAATCAACAAAGTTCTTGTGCAAAGAGCCAGATAGTAAATATTTTGGACTTTGCAAGTCAAGAGGCAAAATGAAGGACGCTACATAGGCGCTTGTATAAGAACCATTAAAAATGGAAAAGCCATTCTCAGCTCTCGGGCGGGACACAACCAGGTGGCGACCCCCATTTGTCTGCCGATCCGTCTTCCAGGGGAAGCGTGTGCTTACATAACTTTCATAACAGTGTGTTTTGTTGTCCGGGCAGAGGCAGTGGATGAAATCCACAGCCCCTTGGTCTGGCCTCCGAGGTCCTGTGACCTGTGACCTGTGACCTGCCCCGCTGGCCTCTCTCCCCTCCCCGACCACGCTCCCTGAGCCCCAGCGCTCCAGCCACGTGGGCCTTCTGTCTGCTGCTCCGCTTCCTTCTCAGCACTTGCACTTGCTCTCTCTTCTGCCTGGAATATTCTCTCCCCTACACTCCCTCTGGGGTGGCTGGCTGCTTCTCAAATTTCAGATCTTGGTTCAAACGCCCCTGCCTCAGAAAGGCCTTCTCTGGCCACCTGGGCCCTCCCTCTCGCGCATTCCAGCAGGAATTCCTGTTTGGATTTGTGTTTATTTGTTTGGTTGTTTCTCCTTTACCTCCTTCCCCTTTCCGGGACAGGGACCCTCTGATTTGCTTACCTCTGTATCCTTATGCCAAGAGCAAAATGGTTCTGAATCCGGTTTTCAATTCCTATTTCAATTGTCTTAAGTTCAAGTTCACCAGGCTCAATAAATATGTGATGAGTTAATGAATGAATGAAACCATGAATGGTAATCCTGAGTAGCTGGCCCCAGTTTGCTGACAAGAAACACTGTGGTCACAAGACTTATTTTTTATTCCTGGACTCGTTGTGTCAAGAAGCAGGATGATTTCCTTCACTTTGCTTATGCGTGCTCCTTTTGGCTGGGAAAACTCATCCCTCACCTCATCCATGAACATTCAAATGCTCCTCATTCCTTGACTGGGTACAGGACTGCTCCTCCAGGAAGCCCTCCTTGATCCTCAGGTCATGCTGATGCTGAGTCTGCCTGAGACCCTTCCTTACCAGCATGCCTACCAGATGCCTGGGCTCACTTAGGGGTTACTGTCCTCTCCATTCACCTCCCCCCAGAACTTTGTCTGCAGAGGCCCAGTCAGTACTGCACTTAGGACCAACCGCTGGACAGCCAATGGTGATGGCACGGACCTCCAGAATTGGGACCTGAACTCAAATCTGTCCCCAAGTCACACTGCCTTACTTTGTACAACAAAATTGGTCCTGAGGCCCAGACCACACAGAGAGCATCAGTAGATATCCCTCAGGCCCTGCAGTCGCATTGGAAATGTGTACAAGGCTCTGTAATGAGGGGACATGCTGATGGCAAAAGGGAACGGGAGTCCGCCCAGATGTCTGGGAGGGAGACGTGGTTAAGGGGTGTCGGTCTGCATGTGGTTGGTACCTTGCCTCCGGACAGCTGGGCCACCTCTCTGCTCACGGCTCTGTGAACATGCCTCATTTCTGTTTGATGTCCTTGGATTTGAAGGCGTCCCTCAGCGCACCGAATGGGGAAGGAGGAGCCCCTGCAGCTGGGGGAGGGTGGGGGTGAGTGCCCCTTTTGCTCAGTAATGCACTTGGACCTGGGAACAGAGCCTGCGTTTTCCTGGAGCCCACCTCTTCTCCAGAGAAAGGATGCTCTGGCTGGGGGAGAGAACGCCGCTATCCAGAGAGCAATTGCCTTTGGGGTTGAGCGCAGAAAGGGGAGGGATTTCAAATGTGGAAACGGACCAGCCTCAGGAGCCATGCTCTCTCCTTGGGCTGCCGCCAGTTTGCAACAAGGCTCTGGCAAGTCCTACATCACTTTGTTTTCTTTAAACTGGGCCCATAAGGCCCCCCTCACCCTGGCGCACATCTGCTGGCACAAGCTGAGGAGGGAGTGGGTGTCCACGAGGCTGTGATATCAGAACTCTGTGGGTTGCAAGTGGCAGAAACTGAAGTTAAGCCAACAGAAGCCCAGAGGCGCTGAATCTGAGAAGGGCTGGAAGGTCAAGCACATGGAAGGACTGAAACACATCTGGGCCTCAGGATAATGGGACCAGAGCCTCCCACTCTCTGTCTCCCATTATTTCACCAATATAAACAGCAGTGGTTAGGTGCCCACTCTGTGCTGGGCAGCCTTCCAGGATCTGGGTAGACAGGAGGGAAGAAACCAGCATGGCCTCTGTCCTCATGGGCTGATAACAGTCTTCCCTGTGTGTCCTGGCTTCTTTCTTGCTCATTCTTCCCTGGCCAGCTTTCTCTACGTGGGGAAAACATGGCTGCAGACCACTGCAGCACCTCCCAGCTGCACGAGGTTCTTTTGTTCCACATCCAAAGATCCCCGGGAAAGGAGTCGCTTGCCCATTTCTAGACCAATCACTTAGGGCCAGGGCAGAGTCCCATTGTGCGAACGTGGAGGCTTGGCTGTGCACAGTGGTTAGTATTTCCTTGTTAGAGATGGAACAGTTAAGGCTCAGAGAAGGTGATTCACTCATCAAAGACCACACAGCCAGTGAGTGGGAGAGTTGGGATTTCAATTCAAGTCAGTCTGTTTGCAGAGCCTGTGCTGTCTCCACAATAATGGAGGATATTTCCAGGAATGCAAGTCCATGGGGGGCACAGGCTTTGCACTGGACAGAAGGGGACCCTCATGGAGTCATCAGGACAGCTCCCCGAGTCAGAGATGCAGAGGAAGGAGGAGGGAATGCCAAGTGAGTTTAGTAGGGACAGATGCCTGCCATCTTTGCCCAGATGGGGAGGGGCACGTCTGGGGTCGGAAGAAGGGTGAGAATGTTCTGGGGAGCTAAGGGGCCAGTGGCTCACCCTCCAAATATGTGGCTTCTTGCGGTATCACATCCATCCAGAGAAGGAGCCTGGAGATGCCGATGTGGCTGCCAGTACCGATCCCGGGTTGTTCTGCCTCTCACAGGGCGAGGAGAGACCGTCCTGCTGGGAACATTGAATTTCACTTTTCAAAGCTGTGAAGTGCCTCTCAAAGAGGAGAAAATGAGAGAAAAGAGATGTCTGGTCCCACAAAGGAGGGAGATTACTCAAAGTAGAGGATTTTGTAATTTTATTCTTTTGAAATAATCAAGCATTTCTACCTATTAAGGGAGTCGGAAAGGACGTGCTGGAGAAAGTGATCCAGCCATTTCTCAGGGCTGCCTCATTGTTTGTGGGAAGAAAAGGAGGCACAAATATAGATTAGCCTCTTCCAGGAAAGGAGGTGGAAGGCCTCGATGGAGCAGAGGAGGGCCCAGCTCTGGGTCACTGTGCCCTGGCAGCTCAGAAGCCTGCAACAGGCCACTTGCTCGGTTGAAAGGGACAGTCAGGCACCGTGGTGGGCCCAGAGGGGGGATTGAGAGTCGTGCTCTGCAGGAGAAATTTACATGACCGTGGACGGGTTCTGTATTACTGGGCCATCCAATACAGTAGCCACGAGTCACGAATGACTTTTAGGCACTTGAAAGGTGGCTAATATGACTGAGGAACTGGAATTTTAATTGGAATTTACTTTTAATTCATTTACATTTAAATTCAAATAGCCACATGTGACTGGTTGCCCCATACTGGATAACGGAGAGCAGAGTAGTCCCAGATGCTGGGCTGTGGCTGACCAGCTCCTGCAGGGTCTGGACACGTGGCAGCAACTTCAGTGAGCTTATTCGGTCAATGAACAACAAAAATCCCATCTCATATTTTCCTTGCAACATGCTGCCCTCTTGGTCCCTCGTTAGTTCAGCAGATAAACAATAGTCCTGGTTCTTTTAGTGAATCCTCAGGGCTCTCCCATCGAGTCCCTTCTCTGCTTTCACTTTCTGCTTAAATCAGCCAGTCTGTTTCTGTTGACTGCAGCTAAGATCCTAACTGATGCATTTTCTTCAAGGTGCCATGCAAGCAACTTTGTCCAGAAAGTTTAGGAGACGGATCCATGGGAGTCCTTGTGATTTGACTGTTTGCCAGCCCAGGCTCCACTGGTAGGAGGTTGCAGAGATAAGGCTGCACGCCTAGAACCCATGGAGATGGCGCTTCGTGAACTGAACCCTTGTAAAATCAGTGCTCCTGGAACAGCCCCCTTCTCTCATCAACCAGTGACACCTCGTTGGTCATTAAAGTGTTACTTGATTGCAAATAGAAATAGCTGATCTTCCAGAGATGCAGGATTTCATGAAGTCTGCAGAAGCGATAGCGGAGAGCGGCTGGACTCCCCACCAAGCCACTGGCTGATGATGACCTGCCGGACCGAGAAAACAATCGGCAGGGATGACAACAGGCGGAGGGGTCCAATAGTCGATGTTCAATAATTGATAGTTGAGGGCTTCCCTGGTGGCGCAGTGGTTGAGAGTCCGCCTGCCGATGCAGGGGACACGGGTTCGTGCCCCGGTCCGGGAGGATCCCACATGCCGCGGAGAGGCTGGGCCTGTGAGCCATGGCCGCTGAGCCTGTGAGTCCGGAGCCTGTGCTCCTCAACGGGAGAGGCCACAACAGTGAGAGGGCCGCATACTGCAAAAAAAAAATAGTTTTGTCCAAATCACCCTCTTTATGCCTGGGCTGTGAAAATCTACCGTGAGGGGAAGGATGTTATACCGTGCTACTAAACAATTTTGACTGAAAACTAACTCCCCCACCCCCGCCAAATCAATACCTGAGTCTTCTCTATTTAAAAACTAACACTGTATTACCTTTATGGCCTATATTTTATTTCATAGAGCATAAAGCGAAGTTGTGTTCATCACTTTTAGTTTCAGTTTTCAAGAGGAGGCCCCCAATCCAACATTTTATCCCCTGACTACTGAGAAATGTTGGTTCCCATTTTAAGTAGACTTTAACCGGAACTGGTGACCCTGGGCCAACAGAGATATTAGGGAAGAGCATTTATGCTGTGCCTGGCTCTCTGCCAGGTGCCCTGGCCGCAGTGCCCTCCAACTAGGTACTGGTCCCTGTTTGGACTCTGATGCGTCTTCCCCAAGGCCATCCCAGTGCAGCTTGGTGCCCCATGTGACCCTGAGGTTGGGACTACATGGGGGGAACCAGAACGCTTGGGTCTCTGGTCCCCTCTGCTCCTTCCCCGTCCCACCCAACGCCTCCATAACAGACAGCAGCCGGGCAGAATGGCCGCATCTGCTCAGCAGCCCAGGGCCACCCAGGGATTCTGGTCATCGCAGCTGCTGTAATTACTTTTTCATCCTGCCTCCTTCTCGGGTGGTCTGTATGCTGATGGTGTGGAGTCCGGTCTCCACTGGGTTGGAGTGGTATTTTTTTAGCGTCTCAACCAGTGTCCGGTTGACTGAGACATTTCGGGGAAGAAGCAGGTGCATTTACTTTTCGAGTATTATTTTACTAATCAATTGAAAAATTACCTTCATGAATGACAGAAGTGCAGACCTTTGGATTATTTCATTAAAAGGAGCAAACATTAATTACAAATCCAGCCCAACCTTGCACAGACATAAATTATGGGCCTGATCTATTTTCTCTGTGCTTAATTGCAAGCAGTGACTAGTTCTTTAAATTATTATCTTCTGGGCGTCCAACGAAAAGAGAATTTATGGAGAGGCACACTGAGGCCTTACTGGTGCCTACACCAGTAGATAGATGGGGAGGGAGAAGGCAGCAGAGGATCCAGGGCGGCATAGGTGCCCCAAGGAATGAGTTTCATCCATTCAAAGAATGAAGAAGGGGACATTTCCCACCACTGTTCTTCTAGCAGCCTTGCTTATCTGGAGTCTCAGGAGTTGGCGTAGGTCCCTCTGAAATGAGTGAATTAGAGACAGGTGTCCCTTCCTCAGTTAGCTTACTGCCATCTACCAGAACCCAGCCACAATAGCGATGGCAAGCTAGGATGACCAGGTAGTGGACGATGCTCCCTGCAGCTGTGCAATGTGACGTGTACAGCCACACATGGAGACCCTATGGGGATGCCCACGAATCAAAATGAAGCTCTCTCTTTCAGATTTCTTCTGTCTGGGGTCTAACCTCCACATTTGCTTAGTTGACACAACCGGTGAGTCAAAAGCCCAGAGCAGGTAGAAGTTCAAGCTTTATGCTGGAGCGAACGGCCTCTTTTTTAAAGCTGTGACTCAGAACATGAAGGCCCCCGAGGGTTATGTGAGCGCCCAAGGCCTGGCTGCCGTGGCTGCCATAAGGATGCTTTCTCTGGAAGTTCATGGTCCCTAATCAAGCACCCCAGACAGTAACTTGGAGGCTTAGGACTTTCCTGGGGGAGAGATACGCGTAGAGTTGGAGCTATGGCAGGAAGGAGAGCCGGCCTTCACCGGGGAGGAGGTGCTGAGTGAGTCACTCTTCTGGAAGCCCTCAGTGGGCATATCTGTTGTCCTAAAAATAAGCCCAATATATGTGAGCTCATGGATTTGGGAGCACGCTCGCTGGTCCTTCTCCGTGACGGGAGGTAACGAGTAGACCCAGGCTGTCCCCGCCACCGCCTGCCCTGCTCAGCCTGGGGTTCCTGGAACACTTGGACTCTGCAGAGAGGCTCCCACTGCAGGGGAGACCAGAGTGAGATCAGAAGCTGCCTCTTGCTCATCTCAACCTGGGCCATTTGCAACTGGGTCAAAGGAGGGTCAAAGGAGGGTGGATGGTCAATGGGAGAAACATGGGTGACTCCCTTCTATGTAGGTATTCGGGGATCTGTAGCCCCCTAGTTTATCACAAAACCCTTTCCAAACCCAAATCCCATCATGGGGCAACTCAAGCCTGCTCATCATCTTGGTGTCTTTAAGGATTCGGCATCCTATTTCTGAGCCCCTGGAGTAGGTGTTTCCATGACGTCTTCCCTCAGTCATTTGTAGGAACTCCCTGCTTTATGGCATTTTCCCCAACAGTGACAGATCTGAGGCCAACTGGACAGGGCCCAAAAGTAACAAGAGTACTATGACAAGATTACCAGATGCCTGGGGGCTGCAAAACCCTCACCAACATTCTGGTGCAAGAGTGTTTGACTATCTAAAAAACCAAAAAAACCAGTAAAAGATGGTGCAAAATTCTAGATGATATTGCCTCTCAATATCATGATGCAGATTACCTTTCAGTGGAATCAGAGTTTCTTTATATTGATCGCAGTCCTGGCTGGAAGGGGATGGAGCATTGAAACTGGGGAACTAGAGGAACGTTTGACGCTGGGACTTCTTACAAAGACGAGGGCAGGATAGAGAAAACCCACCTGGGATGGTGCAGCCCCGGGGACTAGGAACAGCAGTGGCTATAACCTCCTTGAGGCCTAAAACAGCCCAGGATGGGGACAATGAATAGGCTCTGGAGACAGAGGGCTGTATGAAGAGGGCCGCTGGCAAGAGCTGTGGCCTTGGAGGGTGAGGAGGTGGGGGAGGCAATCAGTCATGGTGACTCATGGGGGCAGATCTGCTAGTACCTCCCATTGGTTGAACCCAACCAAAAGCCAAAGGACAAGGGATCCCACTTCTGTAGCTCATACATCTCAGTTTGCAGGGCCTGGAACAGGGTGGGGAAGGGTGGCGAGAAGTTTGGAGCCGCAAACAGAAGACACCGGCACATTTGCCCCTGACTCAGCCTTGGGGGGTAGCACTGAGGTTCACACTGACACTGAGATGTCGAGTTCAACTATCTCTCTCTCTCTTTTTTTTTTTTTTTTTTTTTTGCGGTACGCGGGCCTCTCACTGTTGTGGCCTCTCCCGTTGCAGAGCACAGGCTCCGGATGCGCAGGCTCAGCGGCCATGGCTCACGGGCCCAGCTGCTCTGTGGCATGTGGGATCTTCCCAGACCGGGGCACGAACCTGTGTCCCCTGCATCGGCAGGCGGACTCTCAACCACTGCGCCACCAGGGAAGCCCCTCAACTATCTCTTATTCCCACTCACTCCCACAGCACTTCCCAGATCCTGTAAGTCCCTTTCCAAGTATTTTCGAGTTCTCAGGGGAAGTCTCACAGGTGCTCACAAGTCTTCTCCAGAACGCTGGGGGTGAGCGCTACTCCAGGCACAGCCACCGATGCATTGTAGCCTCGTGGTGCAAAGCTTCATGGTGATCTGCAGAGAAGAGGAACTACCCCTGTCAAAGGGGTGCTAAAGCAATGATGTGGACTGCAGCATCTTGTGTGGAGTTGCAAATAAATCTCCTTTTCAGTTTTTACCTTCATCTCTCTTGCTTTCAGGACTTTGAAGATAGCCCCAAGGCCGACCCATACCGGAACAATTGCTCCCCCATCATATTCAGAACTCCAGTTCCTTCTCTAACATCCTATAACCGAGATTTTCTTCCTTGGCCAAGCTGGCCACACCTGAGCTTCTTCCTCAGGGTAGGCTGTCTCAGGAGGCTGAGTCTTCACCCAAAAGGACTCCTGCAGTTGCCCATGGATACCCCACCCATTTTCCAAATTCATCTGAATTCCATTGTGGTTTTAACCTGGGAGAGTTGCTTAAAATGTAACTATGACACGAGTGTTTGAGATAGAAGATTCCATCACATCTTTGCTTTGTGACCTTGGGCAAGTAATTTCCTTCTCCAGGAGCCAGCTTCCTAGTCTTTAAAATGAGGATAATAGTTTCTACCTCTACTGGGTCATTAGGAGGATTATGTAAGATAATATATATCAAGTACTTATTAACACAGTCTCTAGAACATGCCTATGTTCTATTTTGTACAAAATTTGGAACACGTTGAGTACATGCTATTAATCAGGCTCTCTCTGTGGTAGAAATCCATTTCAAGCTGGCTGTAGCATATATTGACATTTATCAATCCTTTAGGCTCTCCTGTATTTGAACCTCATTCCCATGTTTGGAGAATTTCCCACCTTTTGAAGCAGAGTCTGCCTTGCACTACAGTGGTGGGAAAATACCATCTATCCACTTTCCCAGCCTCCCTTGCAGCTAGGGTATAGTCACACGACCCAAGCTCCACCAATACCTGCCCTGGACTTTACATCAGACATGGAGAAGCAGGGACTTTTCAGAATCCATGCTGAAAAAGATCATGGCTGTGGTGGAAGCTATAATAAATTCTCAAAGGCAGCAGGACAGTAGCTCTAGGGCAGCATCAGGGTCCAGCATCAGGAGTGTCAAGAGGCAAAGTGAGATATTAGCACCTAGTGGTGTCCCCCTGGCTCCAGTTCTGTGGCATGAATTTGGGCATTGTTTGGAGCAGCACAGCTCCAAATCCTGGTTCTCTTGTGGGCAGCTATCATCCTTTTACTACATTCCTTTTTAGCTTAAGTTGGCCAGAGTTGGTTTCTATTGTTCATTATGCCACACCAGGTGAATGCATTAAAATGATGGTATCTGTTACTACAAAGAAGCCCAAGAAGTTCAGTGGCTTAACACAATGGAAGGTTACTTCTCTCTCATGTCAGTCCAGTTGGCAGTGGGGTAGGCATCACCCTCTTCCCTACTGCCATTTGGGGACCCTGTCTTATGCCATCTTCAGTATATGGCTCTGGGTGTTTTGCCATTTAGCCCATGGATGGAAAAAGAGAGTGTGAAAGATGGCATGGAAGGTTTTGGGGGTAGTGGTGTTCTATACTTCTGCCTCGAATTTCATTGGCCAGAACTCAGTTGTGTGGCACTTGTAAGGAAGGCTGGGAAATAGAGTCCCTGAATGGGTAATTTTTTCTCAGCAAAATGCCACAGACCTCTGGTGGCTGTCTCTGCCATACTGGGTTAGCCAGTTACAGGGAATTTACTGCCTCCCATACCTGCAAAGTACAGAGTATTTAGTCTCAGGAATGGCTGCCTCTGTATACATAGACTCAGTTTCTCCTCACTTCTCCGCTCCCCTACCCCCCGGCCTCATTCTGTAGACTCATTTGCAGAAAGTCCCTTCAGCTTTAATGCAGGGTGGCAACCAGAAGCTCCAGGATAACATATACCAGCTTAGCAAAAGCAATGTCTCTTTCCCAATAGTCCCAGACAAAATCCCAGGGCTGACTCTTACTGGACCACCTTGAATCACATGTCCTTCTCTGAACCCATCACTGTGGCCAGGGAGATAGAATAAGCTGTTTGGCCAAGCCCGAGACATATGCTCACCTCTCCTGGCGGCAGATGGATTCAACCCTCCCTAAGCCTCATAGACTGAGAGTGGGAAGAGAGCAGGTGGTTCCAGAAAGAGAAATGAGGATGCTTCTACCAGAACAGAAAACAGTGAAGCAATCAGTGTCTATCAAACATATGTAGACATTCACTCTTGGCTGTGGCCTGTGGAGAGATGATCCTGAGAACTTGGGGATGGGTCCCACAGGGGAGCATTACTTAACACGTGGAGGATGTTTCTAACTTTGGCATTTTCCACCCACAGAATAACAACCCCTAGCACCTGGGTACCCCAGATATGTCCACTCTTCTGTTACTCTATCTTCCTTTCAATTGTCCTGGGATTTGGGAGGCCTGTGTCCTGGCTCTGGCTCTGCCACTCTTCCTGTGTGTGACTTTGAATAATCTTTTCCCTCTCTGGGGCCCAGTTTCTCATTCTGCGAAGTTGAGGGCGAATGTGAATCAGATGATAGCTGAGTCCGTCCAGCCCGGACATTTCAGGGATCTGCAGAAGGCCGTCTTTGTTCAGACCTGGCAAGCCCAGTCTGCATCTTGTCAGCACTAACACGAAAATTGAATGAACACTGGGGTGGTGCTGGGGATTCTTGCTAATCCTTGCTTTCTTTTTGCAGCATAATTCAATTCAACAATTCAGTTCTACAAATATTTATTGAGTGCCTATCAGAGTCAGGATAAGTGTAGCATTTGAAGAATTACTTTGTTTTTTTGCGGTACACGGGCCTCTCACTGTTGTGGTCTCTCCCTCTGCGGAGCGCAGTCTCAGTGGCCATGGCTCACGGGCCCAGCCGCTCCGCGGCATGTGGGATCTTCCCGGACCGGGGCACGAACCCGTGTCCCCTGCATCGGCAGGCAGACTCTCAACCACTGAGCCACCAGGGAAGCCCGAAGAATTACTTTTATGTTTGCGAAATCTGTTCCCTGCTAACACCCTGTGTGAGTTGTACGGGTAGAGAAGGAGGCAAGGTAAGTGAGAGACCCCACTTTGCAGATGAGGACACTGGGCAATGTTGAATGCCCTGGACAAAGCTTCTCCTGATCATAGCTGTCATTTTACACTTAGGTTTGTGATTATTTGATTAATACCGGTCTTTTCCAATAGGGTGTTTGCTCCAGCAGGGGAGAGATCAGGGCTGTTTTTACACCTAACATGGTACCTGGCACATAGCAAGCACTCAGTAAATGTTTGTTGAATTAATGCATGAATGAAGGAGGGAAGGAACAAAGGGAGGGAGGGAGGAAACAAGAGATCATTGAAAGATGTGCTTCTAACTCTCTGTGGGACCTTGTTCAAGACCCTCTTCCTTTCTAGGCTGAATTTTCTCCCCTGTCATGTGAGACGAAAATCAATAAACAGTGATCTACCAGCAGGCTCTGCATCATGATAACGCCTGGCACTGAACAATAATATGGCCATGCTGGCTGCACCCCAAATTTTCTCTTCTTTTTTTTTGATTATGTGAGTTTCAGTTGTACAACGTACTGATTCTATATTTGTATGTATTGCAAAATGATCACCACCGTGAGTGTAGTTAACTTCCCTCACCACACATAGTTAGATTTTTTTTTTCTAGTGATGAGAACTTTTAAGATTTACTCTTAGTGGGAATTCCCTGGCGGTCCAGGGGTTTAAACCCCACACTTCCACTGCAGGGGGCATGGGTTCCTTCTCTGGTCGGGGAACTAAGATCCCGCATGCCGTGTGGCACAGCTTAAAAAAAGTAAATAAATAAAATTGAAAAATAATAAATAAATCGTTAAAAAATGATTTACTCTTAGTAACTTTCAAATACGCAATATAGTATTACTAACTATAGTCACTATGCTGTACTTTATAGGACTTATTTATTTTATCCCCAGTTTTTTGATTTGGAATCTGTGAAGGTGAGACCCAGTTGTCTGCATTTTTTAAAAGCTTCCAGGCAATTCTCCTGCAGCCTACGAGGCACCTGACATTTGGAACTCCCAGGAAAGAAAGCCACTCAGAACCTGTCCAGTTCTGATGTCCTTAGATTTCCACGTGACGTCCACTTCAAGTCCACGTCAGCATCTCCCACCCCCATCAGACAATCCTCTCTGCTCTGCCGAGACGGCACCTGTCAGAATTGCCCTGGCAGCTTCACCACCTCATTCCGCTCTAGCAAGCACCGGGTAATTTTACTCTCACCTCCCTATCCTTCCCCTCCATCTCTGGGCTTTTTTTGGGGCAAACTCCTGAATTTCACCTTTGGATCACAGTACCCCCATGCTATGCAAATTGCCTGAGGGGCGTGCCCAAGCCAGTTGGGAGCTGCACACTCTCATCAGGGGCGGGGCAGAGCTCGGCCATCTCCCCAGCTGGAGGGAGACAATGGAGCCAATGGTTGGTGGACGGTGAGTGCCAGTGAAGGGAGAAGGTGCTCGGGCATCATTGTCAGTGCAAAGGACCCAAGGTCTCCCACCTTGGACAGACGACAGCCCTGGGAGGGACAGATGCTCAGTCATGAAATAACAGCTGCCCCTTAGGAGCCTGGGGCCCTCTGCCATGCTGCTTTGAAGGTGGTGTGGGGAATAGGAAGAGCCCTGCACTGGACATGATTCCACACTTTGAGCCTCACTTTGCCCACCTATAAAATGGGACTGCACCTCTTGACCTGTCTCCATCATGGAACACTTGTGAGGAGCAAAGGAGAAGAAACGTAAGTGTAGTTGAGCAGTCTACAGTTTTGTGATCTTCATGCTTCTGTTCTCATCCCCCTACCCCCAAATGAGGCTGTGCTCCCATGGGCCACACCCTAGCCATGTCAACAGATGGTTATTTGCCCAGTTCCTCGGGCACTTATTATCTCTACCCCAGTGAAGTGTGCACCTCCCAAGGATGGGTCCTCACACTGGTAGTCTGCGTTGCCTCCATATATGCCAGGCAACGCTGAAACAGTGGTTGAGGACGATGACCTCCCATGCGCAGTGGAGATGGTCCTGCCAGCTGGGCATCCATCCAGCATGAGTGACCGTGGCTCCAAAGTCCCTCATCTCACTCTTGGCACCCGTGAAGCGGGCACCCATGTATTCAAGAAAAATTGACTTTGGATTGAGTTCATACAACATCCAGGAGTGGGGAGCAATCTTTCTCAGAACTCAGATGAAAAAACATAATGTGGTTAATATTAAATAAAGAGATTGGGCAACCCTCCCCCCTTTTCTTTTTATGGCTTGTGCTGATGTGTCCGTGATCAGGGACTGTTTTGTCTGTGATTAATGAATGACTCACCTTGAGCTCCTTTCTGTTTATTTCATACTCATTATGAATTTGAAGAGGGCGTGTTGAACTTGGCACCCAGAGGGAACGCTCAGGAATTTGGGGGAAAATGTTGATAGCTCAGAAGCCTTGCAAGGGGGAAATGGACGCCAGGAGAACACCTTTCCAGCCTGCAAGTTCCAAAAGCAGGATCCCTCAGTTTGTAATCACCCCCAAACCGTATACTTATCGAGTACCTGTTCTGTCCCCGCAGAAGGCTTGAAAGAAGTGAGCGCACACCACCCCCAACACGAACACATAAATGAGTCCCATTTCAGCTCGAGTTATTCTTCTGCCTGACACCCTCCATTTCTCTGAGAGAGTTTCTTCCCCTCCGTGGGTCTCAGTTTTTCTGCCTGTATTATGGAGTTTCTCTGAGGTCCTTCCAGCTCTGCTAGGTCCAGATTGCCAGAGCCCCTTGGAAACAGAGACTATACCTCATCCCCGCCTGGCTGGTGGAGAGTTTGCTGATTAGATGAAAACAAACAAAAGATGGTGGTCAGAGTGTGGGCAGAGCTGGGTTCTCAACCCGATGTTGCTTAGTTCTTACCATGTGGCCCAGGATGGCCCTGCCTCTCTCTAGGGGTCAGAGTTTCCAGCAGGACAGTCAGAGAATTAGATTCGACGGATATAAGACGGAGTCTGGCCTGCCAGGGGCTTTGTATCTGGTGCAACATTAAGGCGATGATGACTGAAAGCATTTGCTCTCCAGGTGGGTCCACGGGCCATCACCTCTCTGGAAGTCACCCGCAGTAGTTACCTGTCTGATCCTGAGTGTGTGACCCCTGAGAAGCCATCCCTCTGAGCCCTTCCTGCTCTGACATTTTGTGGATCCAGGAAGGGGTAGGGAGGGATGTGGACCCGGAGGCGCCCTCCCCGCTTGATTCCTGGGAAGGGCCCCTGTGATGATTAATTTTATGCGTCAGTTTGATGGGTCATGGGGCTCCCAGATTAAATGTTATTTCTGGGTGTGCCTGGGAGGGAGTTTCCAGATGAGATTAGCATTTGAGTCGATGGATTGAGTAAAGCATAGTGCCCTCCCAGTGCGGGTGAGCACCACGCAATCCACTGAGGGCCTGAATAGAAGGAAAAGGTGGAGGAAGGAGGAATTTGCCCTCTCTGCCTGATACTTAGCCCTGGGACATGGTTAACCTCTGTCCTCCAGTAGTACTCACACCATCGGCTGGCTCGCCTTCCTCCCTCCTTCCCTCCCTTCTTCATCCTTTCTGTCCCTCTGTTTCTCACTTTCTTTCTTTCTATTTATACGTATCCTATTGATTATATTTATCTCTATTCCATTAGTTCTGAGAACCCTGATTAATACAGCCCAAACCTTTCGAGCACCTCTCCAGCTATGCGGTCCTCCAGTCTGGTGTCTGACCCACCGATGCCCAGAGGTGCTCAGCAGCTCCTGGCCACCTTGCTCACCTCCCTCCAGCCTGCTTGGAATGAATGCACAGCCAGGGGACTTGGAAAATACCCGGGTTCGGAATGAATGGTGGTCCGTCATCCCTGACCCTCACATGGGCCCGCGAACGGGCATCCTTAGGACAGGCTGGGTGCAAGGATCCCAGGGGCCTGGTGCAGGTGTGCAAGGAGGCTGCAAGCAGCCTCCAGAAGCAGCATCTGAACCAGGTCCTTCCATCTTGGCTGCAGAGCCCCGGAGCTGTTTGATCTTGGGCAAGCCTCACAGCCATTGTCTTTCCATGTGCTATGGGAGGGGCTAAAAATTGACCACTCCTTCATTCACCCAGCAATTTCAGAGTCCTAATGTCAGGGTTGGAGGGGCCTTGAAGGCCCATTGGCCCAAACAGTCTTATCTTTGTTTGTTTGTTGTTGTTGTTTTTTTGCGGTACGTGGGCCTCTCACTGTTGTGGCCTCTCCCGTTGCGGAGCACAGGCTCCGGACGCGCAGGCTCAGCGGCCATGGCGCACGGACCAGCTGCTCCGTGGCATGTAGGATCTTCCCGGACCGAGGCACGAACCCGTGTCCCTGCATCGGCAGGCGGGCTCTCAACCACTGCGCCACCAGGGAAACCCCAGTCTTATCTTTGAGGACCTTCCACAGCATCTCTACTGAGTGCTGGGACAACTCCAGCCTATTCGTTAAGCACCCATCACGTGTTGGGCACATGCAAGACACTTGGACCGAGAATCTCCTGCCTTGAAGGACTTTAACTGCCTCATGGATGTACATTATTACCAATGGCAAAAATCTGTATGATGCCAGGGAGAGGGATTCTATATGCTACTGAGTTTTCAGAGAAGAGAAAAATGCCGTCTTCTTGGCAGTTCAAGGATGTAGCATTTGAAGGATGGGGGTCCTGGTGTAGGGAACAGCCTCAACAAATGTGTGGAGGCAGCCCTGCACCAAATGTTTGCCTGGAAGGGGGAAGGATCCAGCCCTGCTGGGGCCCAGGGCGTTTGAAAAGCTTGCTACAAGGCTACTGGAAGGCGATGTGGGGCTTTGAGGACTTGAATAATGGTCTGCTGAACTGATGGAACACATTCTCGTTCCCTGTGTTCCTTATACTCAGACATCCTCTCATTCGAAGCAAGGCTGTAGGGTTGAGAGCTGGGCTGGCTGCCCAATGGGAAGGGGTTCCCCAGAACCCCATGGCCCATCAGTCCTGGAACCGGGCTGGCACCAGCACATTCAGCCCTGTTCCCAGGGCTGGCAGAACAAAGCCCCGCAAACTGGGTGGCTTAAAACGATAGAAAGGTATTCCTTCGCAGTCCTGGAGGCTCCGAGCCTGATATTAAGGCGTTGGCCGGGCCACCCTTCCCCTGAAGGCACCAGGGGAGAATCCTTCCTCGCCTCTTCTTGCCGGGGCGGCTGCCTGTGGCCCTCGCCATTGCTTCAATCCTGCCCTCGTCGTCACCTGGCCTTCCTCCCCTCTGTGTCTGTCTGTCTCTGTGTGTCCTCTCCTCTTTTTATAAGGACCCTAATTATATAGGATTTAGGGGCCCCCCCAATCCAGAATGACTTCCTCTTAACTGCGGTGGATTCTCGTTATTCGTGGATCTGTATTTGCTAAATGTACCTACTTACTAAAATGTACTTGTGACTCCCAAGTCAACACCCACGGTCATTACAGATATGCACAGAGCAGTGAAACATGTGTGTCACCTGATGTGACATTCCTGGCTGAGCTTACACGGCCCTGCCTTCCCGCTTCAGCTCTCCTAGACAGGTGTCTTCTTGGCTTTGCTCAATTTTGTGCTTTTTGTTGGTGATTTTGCTGTTTAAAATGGCTCCCCGGTGTGCTGCTGAAGTACGATCTGTTGTTCCTATGAGCAGCAAGGCCGTGATGTGCCTTATGGAGAAAATACAGAAAATATGAGGTTCAGACAAGCTTTGTTCGGGAATGAGTTATAGGGCCGGTGGCGGTGGGTTCGATGTTAATGAGTCAGTGGTATACGATAAATAAGGTGTCTTCAGATAGAAACACACATAAAACGTGCAAAAAATATACCTGATTGGCCGATGAAAATATTGTGACCAGAGCCTCACAGGAACCTGACTCTGTATTTCCCCCAGAAGCAGCGGTTCAGTGTTTGCTAATTCAGCGTTCATGCTGACTTTTTAGAACAGAACTACTGTGAATTATGAGAACTGACCGAAGCTACACTTTCAAAGACCCTACTTCTGGATAAGGTCACATTCTGAGGTTCTGGGAGGTCATGAATTTGGGGGCAGACACTGTTCAGCCCAGTACAGACCCCAAACTAGGCTCTCTCACCTCAGTAACTTTACAATACTGGCCCGTCATCCCATTTTCCCGTGGGACCTTGTTAAGAATGCAGATTTTTTTAGGTCCCACCCCCAGAGATCATAATTCAGTTGGTCTAGAGCAGGGCCCAGGAATCTGCATTTTCAAAACCCCTGGTCAACGTGATGACCGCTCAGCCTGGAGACACTATGTCCTCCGAACTGACATTTATTTCTGTAAAATGGGCATATTGCCTCAGAGGGTTATGTGCGGATTAAATAAGAAAATGAAGTACAGTCCTCGGCACCACAATAAGCTTGCGATAAAGGTTAAGCGGAAGCAACAGTAGCATCTTCTTAAATATCTACATCATCAAGTTGATATGTACTTTTTCCCCATGTACTACCACATTGATCCTCTCATTGGGTTCTCTTAAGAACCCTATGAAATACACAAGATGGTACCTGCTTGTCTAGACACTACTTATCCCCCGAATTTCAACTTTCTGGATTAGCTTTGTGAAACTGAGGAGAACTGAAAAACTCTCTAGAGGAATCAAAAGGGATTGAGACTAATTTACAAACAGCCTTCTCTTCTTAGACACGCTTCACTCCCACTTTACACTTAATTTTCACAAGAGCTGGTTTCATATTAGAAGTCATTAGAAGTAGCTCATTAGAGATGGACGGTGTTGGGTGCAGGCTCCTGGAGGATGACAGCAAGAAAGAACAATGGGCAGTGAGAGAGGAGGCAGAGTCAGTTCCCAGAAGAAGACAGAGTAACTCAAGGATCACTTGGGGGCTATTTCGTTGACGGTCTCTAGGTGTGCACTTGTTGGTAACCACGAGAGCACATGGTTGTTTTCTTTAACGATGAGCACTTTGGGGTCTAATGGGAGGCGTGTGAGCTTTAAGGGTGACTTAAGGGCTTTAATCCCACCCCTCATCAGCCTTGTGATCTTATGTTAATCAACCTCACAGAGCCCCTGTTTTTCCATCTGTACGATGGGAGCATAGCATCCACAAGGCAGACGATTGGTGATGGCGATGTTTGTAAAGCCTCTGTCGGAGTGCCTGGCGCTAGCATTTCACAATGATGTGCTATATGAATATAATACTGAACTATTTCCGAAGCATTTCCAAACATGCTCTCTCATTGGCTCCTCACGGTAACTTTTGGGGAGGCCCCTGGAGAAGGGCGTGTCAGGCAAAGGGAGCACACCCAGAGGCCCTGCAGTGGGGACAGCTCAGATGATTGCGTCCCTTAATCAGCCATTCATTTGGAATACCCGGAGGCAGAGCTACTCTGGGAGCTTTGGCTGTCCTTTTGCATGTGAGGAACCCAAGGGTTTAAATGTGAGCTCAGGGTCCTGGGCCAGGAAATGGCCCACGGAGTGTCGGAGCTCAGGTCCTTGCTGCACAGGTGGGCCACCGCCAGGAGACCAGGAGTGGCCTCCGTGGCCCCAGGGTGTCCTGCACAAAACCGTAAGTGATTTCCATGACTTTGGCCAGAAAAAGATGAGTTTGGGCACCTTTTGGGGATAAAAGATTTACTGTCTGAATGTCACCTGAGGGGAATAAGTGCCTCCTTCCCTCACCCTGCCCTGTAAGGGACGTGTTGCTTTACAATTAGTCCCTTGTATAAACGGAGGAAGCCGAGGCCAGGAGAGGCCAAGCAACTTGGCTCCGTCACTTGGAAAGTTTAGGATGGGGTCCGACCAGAGCCTCAGCCTTTTGGCTGCTCTCCCAGGGTTGTTCCCTCTGCTGCTCAGGCCACAGCATTCCTGCCCCATTCACGGGAAACCCAGCAGAGCAGCCCAGCTGCCTGCGGTCCCCAGCCAGCAGCTACCACCATGGGCTCCTTGGTTTCTCCAACCCCGAGCATCCAGGCTAATTTGTTAGTGTTACAAAGTCCAACAGCCCACATTCATGTCTTTTCTTCCAAGAACAAGGCCACCTGGGATTATCGCTAAGTCCGGTTGCCTGTAGACCACTGTGTGGTTTCTGACTTTCCATCAAATTTGTCCAGAACGATTTATGCTTTGACCATTAATCTGTAACCAAGAATTTTCCTGCTGATTTGGGAAAGCAACCAAACCTAGTATATGAACAAGGGGCTAATGGCAAAGCCACCCATCAACATGTCACTTTCCTGGCCGACAACCAGTGTGGATGTCAGCTTCTCACAGTTGCCTCACCCGGTGTTTCCTGAGACTCTGCTCCATCCCAAGAAGGGAGTCCGCAGGCGCAAAGATATAGAAGCGGGAGCTATGGTGATGACACCCGTCCACCTCGGTCAAATTCAGTCTTGGGAGTAGGGCAAATGCCAAGCTTCGGCCGACATGCCCCCCTGAGTACCAGGGCAAGAGGGCAATGCAGTCCTGACTAGAGGCCAGGTGGCACATCCACAGGCCTGGCATGCTACGGTCTGGCAGCTGCCCTCTGTCAGAGCGGCTGCCTGGGGCCCATTGTCCCAGCCTGAGGCCTTGTCTCTCCGCTTTCTGACCAGTGTCTGGCATTCCCGAGGGCACAGAGGTTGTGCAACTGTGGCATTAACCCTCTGCTGGACTTAGGTGGGTGATGAGTGTGGCTACGGGTAGCTGAGGTGCTCACGTGATTAAACTCCTGGCCCACTCACCATAGTTCGTGCTGCTGTCCTGCAGGGAGCGTCCTCACTGCTGCTCGGAGCATGAGCTCCCCTTCAGGCTCCCTTCCTGGTGCCTCAGTGTTCTTATCTGTGAAATGGGAAAGTCATGGCCTTTGCAGCCCAGGGCTTCTGTGAGGGTGAAATGGGAGAACAGGCCCTCTAGCAAGTGTGGTAAATCTCAAGCAAATACCGATGCAGATGATTGCTGAAGGATGGAATCCCCCAGTGCCTGCGCTCCAAGCATTGGCCCTGAAGGGAATACTGATGTGACCTGGTGGGGGCAGGTGGGGAGGGCTGCTCGGCCTTGCTGCCGTCCAGGAGCCCGTGGCCCTGGTGACACGGAGCCACCTGGAGGATACACGGGCTGAGTCCGTAGCTGGGGCCGCGGACCCCCAGCGGGAGGTGCCACATAACAGCCCTGATCTGTGACCGCCGTGCCTCCCTAGCGGATTCTGTCGAGGCCCTATCCTGCGTCCCCTTGGCCCATCTGAGTCGGCCTGTAGCTGCGTACGGCTCTTGGTAGGCAGGCAAAAATCCCACCCCAACCATCGGCCTTTTTCTCTTTCTTTTTTTCTCAGATACCAAGGGAGCTTGCTTGGGTAAATGGCAGCACAACCAGGCAGGTGTGTGTGTGTGTGTGTGTGTGTGTGTGTGTGTGAGAGAGAGAGAGAGAGAGAGAGAGACTGACTTTGTGTGCACATGTGCACATGCTCTGCAGCCACCTTCAGCCAATGGGGATGAGAATCAGCGGGTAAGAGGCCCAGTCGCCCATCCTCCAGGGCGATTATTCCGAGGTGTCTTCCACACGGTTCCTCAGAAGGCCCCAGTGTGAATGAGCCCCCCTGGCCCACAGCCATCCCAGCTCACTGATGAACCCTACCCTGGCTTTCCTTCCTTCCTCGCCTTGCTTTCTCCATCGCCTCACTTGTACTTCCTGGGATCAGCTCCCTAGTAAACGATCTGTGTCCAGCTAGGAGCTGCTTTTAGAGGAACCTAAACCAACACAGACCTGAAATACCTGCTCCCGGTTTCTGGGACCCAGTCGAGGGCTCCCAAGTGGAGCCCGGTGAGCTCTGTGCTGTGCCCGAGGCTTGCTATGTGCTCGCTTCCCTCCCCCCCCCCCACACCGCCCCCGCCACTGCCCATCTCGAACCCAGGCCCCACCCGCCAGTGGGTGACTCTGTTGAGCGCCCCAGCATTGGCGCACAGTCTGCAGATGCCCCGATGGAAGGTGTGTCTTCTGCCCTCTCCTGGTGAAGGACTAAGCCCAAAGCAGCGCCCCCGCCCCCTCCTCTTCCTCCTTTCTCTAATTAGACCAGGAGCTCAGAAGCCCAGAATGCTGGGTCTCTAAATGACAGTCACGCTTACAGGGAGAGTTTTGAGTCACAGAGCTGCCCTTGGGGCAACTGCCTCTTCCTCAAGCCCCGTATCCCGCAGAGTTCAGGCGTCACGTTACTTGGGAGGGGTTAGCTCAGGGACACTGGGGGATCCAGAGCTGGAAAGGGCTTTGTGTTTCAACTTCTGCAGTGAGAGCCTGCACCTGTGGCTCTGCCTGCCGCTCTCCCAGACCGTTCTCATAGCCAGCGTTGCTCAGGGACCGCCCCCCTTTTCCCTCGGAGTCTGAACATAATGGTATGATCACCCCCAGACAAAGGGTGGGCAGGGCCAGGCCAGGAAGCGATGGGCAGGGCCCTGGGGGTTCAGGGATGAATAAGACAGATGTGCTTCCTGCTCTCGTGGAGCCTGTAGACTAACGAGAGTCGATAACAAACTAATGTGCAAGATAATTTCAGGCTGTGGTGGGTGCAGCGAAGAGGATAAGCCAGGGTCACGTGACAGAAAGTGATGGTGAAGGAAGAAGGCTTTAAACCAGTGGGTCGGGGGAGGCTGGCCTGGGCTCCGTGTGCTCCAGGTCTGGAGAGCAGGGCAGAGGGTTCGGAGGGTGGGAACGAGGGGCCCTGGCCAGACACGGAGTCAGGAAGGCCAGCACGGCGGGTCAGCTGGGGCTGAGAGTGGGAGCTCTGCAGCTTCATGGAAGCACAAGGAGGTATCACAGGAGGATTTTCAGTGGGGGGGATTAATCTGATTTGCGTTTTTTTGGTTGTTGTTTTCATTTTTAACAATTGAGGTTTAATATAGATTCAGGGAGTGCATCAGTGCACACACGCTAGTAAACATCTCGATGAATTTTCACACGTGTACACCTGTCAAAATATAGGACAGTGCCAGCACCCCAGGGATTTGTGTTTCTAAAAGATCCCTCCCGCTGCTCGGTGGAGAATGCACTGCAGGGGGATGAGAGTCAAAACAGGGAGGCAAGTTTGAGGTGACCATGATCATCCAGGCTTGGATTAGGGTGGATGCCATGGAAACAGAGACAAATGGAAGAGCTGCGATGCTTTTTGTTGGAAAAACCAATAAGAGTTGCTGATGGAGAGACTAGGGTGAGTCAGAGCAAGAGAGGAATCGAGATGACATCTCAAATTTTTTGGATTCAAGAACGTGGATAGACGGGGAGTTTGGGATTGATGTGTACACACCGTTATATTTAAAATAGGTAACCAACAAGGGCCTACTGTAGAGCACAGGGAACTCTGCTCTATATTTTGTAATAACCTCAATGAGAAAACAATTTGAAAAAGAATAGATACATGTATATGTATAAGTGAATCACTTTGCTGTACACTTGAAACTAACGCAACATTGTTAATCAACTATACTCCAATATAAAATAAAAATTAAAAAATAAATTTAAAAAAAGAATGTGGTAGATTGTGGGGTGAGGGGCAGCCTGGGGAAGGAACAAGATGCGGGATGCCATGGAGCAACCAGATGGATAATGTGGGACGATCCCTTGAACTGGGTCATGCAGGATGCCTCCCGACCCCAGAGCAGAGCCCCCAGGAGATGAGTCACAGGATGGTGAGATCTGACAGCAAAAGTCCCCGGATGGGCTTAAGGACAGAAAAACACAGCCCCTGGCTCGCCTGAGGGCATCTCGCCTGAGGGCATCGGGAGAGGTAGGGGAAGGACAGCTTTGGGTGAACACTGTGTTCCTTGGAAACCTGGGTCACTGGAAAGAGAGGTGACGTCTGCTTCTCACCCAGCAGCAATCTGCTCACTAATGCAAACAGCCCCGTCTGTCAGGCAAGGTGAGGAAAAATGACTGGGGCAGCCCCACTGCGTAGCCCAGGGAGAGGGGTCTCTGGACCCATGAGGTAATCCCTCCGATGATGTATGGCCCAGAGAAGAGTCGGGTTAATGATCTTCAGCAGGACCCGGGAGTAAAACACAGTAATTTCATAATACAGCGTGTGATGGATTAAGGCGTGTTAATACCAGGAGTATACATTAAGGGAAATGATCTCGCTGGCATAGTAAATGGCAAAATAAAAGCACTTTTAGAAACTTCCATGATTAATTGGTCTGCCCTTTTAGTTCCATACCATGATAAAGTAAATCTCACTTCTCCTGGTCACCTCCCAGGCAATTCCTCTAAAGTTCGCCGGCCCTCCGTGGACCTCCGCGACCCCCGTGGGGAGGCCAGCCTGCGGCCTGGGACACGCCCTCATATCCTCTCCCGTGGACCCAAGTCATCCTCACCCTCATCTGTATCATCTTCATCATCCCTTGCTGAGCCCTTGGGGCATTGATCCACATGAAACAGCTGAGATCGGACAGGGATTGCAGTTTGACACAGTTCAACCTGATACTGTGTGTGGAACCCTTTGGGAATGAGAGACGGGCGGTGCTGGGGAATACGGACTCTGCAGCCATGCTGTCTGGTTTGGATCTCGGCTCCTTGGTTAACAGCTGCACAATCTTGGGCAAGTTATATAAGCTCTTTATGCTTCAGTTTCGTCATCTATAAAATGGGGATAACAAGAGCCCTACTTCGGGAAGTCATAGGGATCCAAGCAGGTGACTTATTTAACAAGTCCTCATAATGCGTTTACTGTATGCTGGGCACTGTGAATGCATGTCCAGAGCTTAGAACAGCACTGGTCTCATAGTAAGTGCTCAGCAAATACCAGCTCTAGGGATGCTGGCTGTGTTGATAGCGCTCAGCAGCCCTAAGGGGCAGGTACCACTAATCTCCCCATTTCACAGGTAGGAAAACATGAGGCCCAGAGAGTTAGGTAAATTGTTAAAGCTCCTATGAGAGGGCAGGGTCAGGATTCGATACAGATAGGCTGATCTCGAACCTTGAACCAGTGGGCTCCCCACCGCCACCTCCTTGGGAGGAAATGGCTGTTCTGGTCCTGTTCAGAGGTGACAGCAATTCTAGAATCTGAGGCAGCAAGAGCCTGCACCCAGACTGCACTGGCTGCTGGTTTTGCTCATAGAAGGCCAGCGGATCCCCAGTTTGGAGGCAGCTATGACCTGGAGGCAAAGCGGGCCAGACCAGGGCCAGGAGACCCAAGAGGGCTCAGCCCTGCCACTTATTCATGCTAAGACCCCAAGCAAGCCACCCGCCTGCGTTTCTTCATCCCCCAGGGTGGTGATGAAGCATTAAGAAGATAAGGCAAGAGGATGCTTTATAACCTGCAAAGTGAAGAACAGATTCGAGGTAGGACTAACTATCCCTGGCCCAATGGGTCTCAGGAGAGCCTTGTCTGCAGTCTAGCCACCCCCCCTTCTGCTGCAGGAAGACTAAAAGAAATTTGTTCCTGAATGGCAGAGGCCACGGGGAGCAGCAGGCTCCTGGCCCACTCCATCTTCCAACCAGGCTCCCAGGCTACCTGACTGGCATCCACAGGTAACTTCATGCAGGTGCCTTCACCTGCTGGGTTGCCGATACCAGTCGGCTTGCCGGACTGCTCACCTGTGTCACCCTGGAAACTGCCTGCCCCTTACAGATCTCTTTAGCCTCCTTCTTATTCATTCATCCACTCAACAAACACTTCCTGGGTGTCTTCTCCTGCTCGGGCCAGGTGGGAGGCAGCAAGAATGCAACAGAACAGACCCTGGTGTTTGTGGAGCTTATATTTGAGTGGCAGTAAACAGAGACAGGTCATCTATTTCAGGGCTCACTTAAAGGACACGAGAACAGACTTGTATCTCCCAGAAATACTGAGGGTGAAGGTGATAAACTCACTCTTCCCACAGGTGGGCAAGTAGTAGCAATGAATGAAGCCTGTGGGTGTGACACAAAAGGGAGCGGCGAGGACTGAGTGCCCTGGACAGCCCATTCCTCTCTATCGGCTGCTTCTTGGTCCAGCCAATGGCTGCCATGTGAGAATGTGGGTCCCGTGGTTGCATCTTCTGACTTTCCGAGACAATGGAGAAAATCTGGATTTTTTTCCCTTCAAATTTCCTGATTTTGAAATATTAGCCACTAACTGGAAAGAGTTTCAACACAATGTATGTTAAAGGAAACGCATCTGTTAGCAGAGCTGCATCACCGCCTGACAGTCAGCAGTCTCCAGTTTAGAGCATTAGTGTGCACCAGTATTAGTTGGTTGACTTGGACCCTTTGCCTGTGTACAGTATTGTACAGTGTGTACAACACTTTCCCAGAAAAGACCTTATTTGGTGCTCATAATGGACCTCGGAGGAAGGCCGTCAACTATGCATTCTCTCAATGAACACGATCTGAGGTGGGCTACGTGCCAGCTGTTCTCCTAGGCAAGGGCTTGTTTGGCGAATGAAGCCTCAGAGACGTTAGGCAACTCAAGCATAGTGTGAACAGGAAAAGTGGAAAGAGTCGGGACTACAATCATTCCTTTTGATACTGAAAGGCATTGCTCTCTCTATCTTTGCAAGGCTCTGAACATAAATCCCACAGCGGCTGATTGGAGTCAAGGGCTCCAGAGCTCCAAAAGCTAGGTTCAAATCTTGCTACTCCACCAGGAGGATATTTCTCAAGATCTACTAGTCATGGTTACTGCATGCCCCAAATGGGGACGATGATGACAATAGCACCTACAGCCCAGGGCGGTGGCAGGGGTACATTACGAGGATGCCCGTCTAAGTTCTTGGTTCACAGCACTCGATAAGTATTGTCACTATCATGCGGAATTCTGCATCTGTAGAGACTGTGTCATTTGGAAAGTTAAGTGGTAAGAGACAATGTCTATTATACAATGTTAAATGAAAAAGCAGGTACCACACAGGCTAACTTTACTTTTGTATACATAGATTGAAGGCTGGAAAGAAACGGGGAGGGAGATCAAAACAGACATAATTTGGAATACCAGGATTATAGGTGATTTAAATTTTCTACAGTATAATTTTCTGAATTTTCTAAGTTTTCCATGGTCAGCATGTATTAATTTAAAAATCAGAGCAGGATAACTTATTTTAAAAAATTAATTTCCCAGTCTTTCAGGAAAAAATTTCACTTTAAACTTTCTTTCCCGGCCCAGCCAACTGCTTTCCAGAGATCCCCCTGTGCTCAGAGGTACCCCTCTGTCTTAAATTCCCAAGGCTGTTCTAAGAGTAGACCCCTCTGGGATCCCCGAGTTGTAGGAAGGGTCCATGCCTTCCCTAATCAGTCCCCAAACCCTATCATCCTTGTCTGTCAGTGGGTCCCATGAGAGCAGGGGTCTGTCACAAGTCATCCCCCTCCCCCAAGCTAGAAGAGAGAGGAGACCCATCCCTGGCTCTGCCTGACCACTGACTGCCCAGGACAAAGGTCGAAGAACTGGCATGCTTACTCCGACGTCTCAGAAAGTCCTCAGATAGTTTGCTGGCGTAAGTAGAGTACTACGGTTTTTTATCCATTTCCCACTTTTACAAAGCCCTTAGGAACACAAAATAAAGAAGGAGACGAGAAAACTTGAAGCAACCTGTCTTTCAAAGTTCATGTAAACCAGTGAATGAATGAATGAATGGACAAACGCAAGCAGCTGTGGGGTCTTTGCCTTTGCTATGAGACCGTGAGCTCCTGAAAGCAAATTCGTGTCTTCTGCATCATATGCCCATTGGATAGAGAAAGAAAAGGAAAATCCAGAGTCTGAATACGCTTCTCTTAAAAATATGGAAGATGGGAAGATTGTACAATCAGACAAATATAGCTTTTGAAGAGTAAGACGTTCTGGTCTAAAATTACATCTAATTATTGTTACATTTCAGACTTTGTAGGAAATCACAGTACAGAAGTGTGACTTTGAAATTAGCATTTGAAAGTGTCTGTGAGGTAGGTGAGGGTTTTCACAAACCAGAGGGTTTTGAGCCTAAAATTACGTGACGTTTATTTGCAACCACGAAATTAGGTTGATCAGTTATTGCTCAAATTCATCTGTCAGAAGAATGACCATTGTGTTTTATTTCCACCACACACAAATTTTCCAGCCGTCCTTCCCCAATTTTTTGTTTAAAAAGTCAGGCAAATCTTGAGCTCTCCCTTGTGTCCTGACCTAACACTGGTGACGGGGCCCCACAAGAAAGGCCAGATATGAAGAGTCATGTTGCCTCATTATAGGACAACATCAGTGGTTCTTCTTCAGCCCCTTAATTCATTTCTTATAGTTTTTCTTGTCACATCCGCTTGCTTTATAGCTTACTAACTTGCAAGTTATAGTTGTAATTTATGGTCAAAATTGAGTGGTAGCAAATCAAGGAATATTTCCATTGATTACTCTAAATTGTCTAATCTCCTGTATGTTTTTAGAACTTGATTGGGTGGTATTTACTGATTGCCTTCATCTAATTTAAAAATCAATCAATAGCAACAATGAGTGCTGGGGGATAAATCGAGTCTAATGCAGCCTAACCACGGCAAATATCCATCAGTGGGCTACACACAATCACATCTGTGGGCAGTTTTAATACATAAACCGTAACGGCCTGGAGCTGGGCGTGCAGGGCGGATGCTCTGAAAATTCCCGCTGGCATCTCATGCCTCTTGCATTGACTATCTAGGGTGATTGACCTCTGCTAAAGCGAACATATTTCACTACAATAAGCTGTAGCAAAGGAGATAAAAACGGGATCTGATTGTGTTTCAAGGCTAACCAGTACATCTTCTTCCCCTGCACCCTCAGAGGATATTAACGGGAATTAACATAACGCCAGCCTTTTCTTGTTAACTGCCCGCACTACCCCAGAGAGAAACATCTTTGCACTCGTGAATTCACCCCTTCGACACTCGGGAGTGTCTGTTTTTATTTCCATCCAGTGCTTTCCATTTGCTGTGGAACAGTCACGAGGCATGGCATTTTGCTCCCTTATATCGTTTAGTGTTTACGCATGCCCTAGGAGGGTGTTAGCCCTATTGTTCAGATGAAGAGGTGAGGCTCAGGTGAATTTGGTAGCTGTTCCCAGATCGTGTGGCTGGGTCTTTGGGCCGCACACCACAGACAGGCGCTAATCACAGGGCATCCCGGAGAAGGCAAAGTGACCAAATCCAAGATCCTGGGTGAGCTTACGTGCAGTTGGGGGGCAAGCCTGTATACAGTTCATAATAAGACAAAGCAGGATGAAATAAGTCCTGTGAGCCAGGAGTTATTACAGTGCACAAAGGAAGCAGAAAGAATAAATTTTAACTTAATGAATGAAGGGTCAGAAATATCATATTTTTGGGGGGGACTGTCTAGTGATGGTTGGGCCCCAATTTTTTCAGGCTCCCCAGCAAGGGAAGAGACAGTGAACTCTCTGCGTGGATGTATTTGTATTGATATGCAACATGGTGGAACCACCAACTCCTTTGGGAACCTCGGCATCTCCTGCCATGCTCCTCAGCCCTGAGCCATGCCTGGGAGGTCCTGCTCTCAATGTGTTCTTTGTATTGGTGAGCAACTCCATCCCCGGGGCCCTGGATTTCTGGAGGAGACTCCTCTGATATCATGATACACGTTAGAGGCATTCTGAAGATGACAGTTTAGGAAGACTCAAACTTGCCCATTCCTCTATTGAGGAATCGCTTGTCATCACTGGAAGTCTTTATAAATGAACACAAACAGATAAATATTCCAAAGTCCTTAGTTTCACCCTAAGTAAAACGTTGCCCTTATGTGGCGACAAGTCCAGGCAATCCCCATCTGTCTCAGAATTGGCATCAAACTCATTTCCCAGGAAAATTCTTGGAAGTCCTCGAGAACCAGGGAAGCAAGAGGCAGAATCTCATTTAGAAGAGATCTGCCACCTTCATGAGGGCCCCTCCCCAAACCTGCAGAGCTAAACATCAGGTTTTCAGGCCCAAGGTAATGGCTTCCTATGCAGGAAAATTAGGTACCAATGGACAGCCTCATAAACAAAGAGCTGTCCTGTGTCGTAATTCATAGAGAATCAGCTACTAAAATCAGCAATTACAAATCCCACCAAAGTTAGAGAATGATTCGTGAATCTTGGAATTTGGAGGAACCTCAGCAGGCTTCCCTCCTGTCCTGTTGGACTGTTGAAGATCTCAGGGCATCACAATACTTTTTCTCACCCCCAATATTGTTAGACTCTTATCACTGGGCTGTAAACCTCAGGAGGACCATGGGCCATTCCCACTTTGTTTCTTGAGATGCTTACTACGTCTCTCTTTTAAAACTTTAAAAAAACTTTAAAACTTTAGGTTCACAGTAAAATTGAGAGGAATACAATGATATCCCATATACATGAACGCTGCTATTATCAACATCCCTCACAAGAATGGTACAGTTGTTATAAGTGATGAACCTATTCTGACACATCATAAACACCCAAGTCCATAGTTTACAGGAGAGCTCAGTCTTGGTGTGGTACATTCTATGGGTTCGGGCAAATTTATAATGACAAGTTTATCCGCCATTATAGAATATCATACAGAGTATTTTCACTGCCCTAAAAATCCTCTGTACGCTCATCTGTTTATCCTTCTCTCCCCCAATGCCTGGCAATAACTGATTTTTTCAGTGCCTCCCTAGTTTTGCCTTTGCCAGAACGTCATACGGTTGGAATCACATGGTCTGTAGCCTTTTCAGACTGGCTTCTTTTCCTTAGTCATATGCATGTAAGTTTCCTCCGTGTCTTTTCATGGCTCGCGAGCTCATTTCTTTTTTAGCACTGAATAATATTCCGTTGTTTGGATGTACCATCAATGCATCTTTTTGAATGAGTGAATTATTAGACATTTCCCCACCACAAGACTTTTTTATAGCTCAGTGGCAGCTGACCCACCTTTTCTTGATTTCTTCAGTGACAGGGCGTTAAGTCCTTGAAGTTCACTCTCTCCTTCATTCTTCCTCCGTGCTGCCTCCTTCCTTGGCCTTGGTTGTGTCCCTTGGCTAAGACTGTTGGTTGTCTGCTGTATCTCTTCTCCCCCTTCTTCCATAGAACTCTTACATTTCAGCTGGGCACAGAATAAGCCTACTTTTACCATCCTCCCTTACAGGTAGGCGTGTCAGGTGACTAAATTTAACTTACAGCATACGTGAAATTTTGCAGAGCTCTTTCTGAGAACCGTCTTTGTTTTTTGAAGATTTTCTGATGTGGACCATTTTTAAAGTCTTTATTGAGTTTGTTACAATATTGTTTCTGTTTTATGTTTTGGTTTTTTGGCCCTGAGGCATGTGGGATCTCAGCTCCCTGAACAGGGATTGAACCCACAACCCCTGCATTGGAAGGTGACCACCAGGGAAGTCCCTGAGAACCGTCTTTAAAAAAGACTTGGTATGTTGCACGAAAACCTGTATGCAGATGTTCGTATCAGCTTTACTCATGATCATTAAAAACCGGAAGCAACCAAGATGTTTTTAGGATGGGATGAGAATGCCACTTTTTGTCTGTGGTCTTCCTCTTCGAAACTCATAACTCTAGTTTAGTCATGAGAAAAACATCAGAAAGATCCCAGTGGAGGGACCTTCTGCAAGATATCCAACTCCCCCAAACTGAAAAACAAGGCAAATCTGGGAAACTGTCACAGCCAAGAAAGAGCCTAAGGAGACATGACAACTGAACGTGATGCGGTATCTTAGATGAGATCCTGGAACAGAACAAGGACATTAGGTAAAAACTAAGGAAATTTTATAAAGTATGGACTTTAGTTGATAATAACGTATCGATATTGGTTCATTCGTTTTGACAAATATACCATACTTACACAAGACGCTAATAATGAGGAAACTCGATGTTAGTGTTATGCGATTTCTCTGTACTATTGTTGCAATTTTTCTGTAAATCTAAAACTAATTAAGAATTAAAACTGTATTAATTGGAAAAAAAAAAAAAGAGTTGGTATAGATCCTTTGCCCCAGTCTGTTTTGTCCCTTCCTCCATTTTCTTTCCTGGAACGTGGATCTATGGGTTGCTGTCTTGGAACATCTGGGACCCTCAGGATGGTGGACAGTAAGCTGAAAGGAAACCAGGTCCCTGAGAACTTCACCCAGCTGAGCAGTCAGCCACATCAGGCCTGGACAGCCGACTTCCCGGCTTTTATGTCAAAGAGAGATAAAGTCTGATCTTGTTGAAGTCTTGTTATTTTAGGTCTTTGTTTCTCACAGCTAAATCCAGTTCTAACTGATACTGCCCTTTGCTTGTTTTTATTCGGGACACAGGGGATGGGGGCTCCGGGCCCTGCCCCCTGATCTCTTCCGACCCCAGAAGCCCTTGAGGTCCTTCTGTGTGAAGCCCATGATGAGTAGCCACTGCTCTGTGGCGCTGGTGTTATAACTAATCAGTGTTATGGGACTCTACGGATTATAGGGCTTCTCTCCTCCAGAGGTATACAGAATCTGGGAGCTGAGGTGCGCTCAGGGATTGCCCCGCCCACCCTTATTTTAAAGGCCGGGAAACAGGGGCCTCTAGAGAAGAATAGGTCAAGCATCTTAGAGCTGGGGGCAGAAGCCCGTTCTCATGCCACTTGATAATCAAATTTCCACTGCAACAGTAGTAATTTCTGGACTGATTTCAGAGAGCCCTCGGAGCTCTGCAGAAATGGGGATGGTGGGAGGGGGCGTGGCCAGGTGGGCATAGCCAGGTGGGCGTGGCTGACTGGGCAAAGCCCTCTTCTCCAGCCTCAACATCACGCAGAGCAACTGCTTTTGTTTGTGTCACGTATTGGATTTCTAAGACCTCATTTTTTGAGAAGAGGGGGTCTGATGATAAAAATTTATAAAAACATGTAAATAAAAATGTGTAAACTCACTGCACGTGTTATCTCATATTGATGCTAAACATAATAACTATTTATCAAACATCTATTAGGCCACCAACACTGTGCTAGGCTGTCTCCGAATTATTTCATTAAATTCTATGTACAAATATGCAAGGTAAGTGTCAGTAGCCTCATTTTACCCAAGGAGAAACGGAAGTTCAAAGAGGTGAAGTAACTCACCTGAGGCAACCCCTAGATTTGCCTGACCCAAAGCCTGCCGTAACCACTGAACACTGCTGGGCCCCTGCCAATTGCTGGCTTGTTGGGTGAACCCTGCAGGTCCCCCGCCTTCAGAGACCTTCAGAGTCTCCACCTGTAACCAAAGGGCATGGTATCTGAAGGTCTGGAAGGGTTCCTGCAAACCAAGGAGCTCCATCATTTGCTGACCAGCAGCTAAAGAAGCTAGCTCACAGGGAAGCCTGGAGCCTCCCCAGTGTAACCTCTTCTCTCCTGAACCAGTCCCAGTCAAGGCTGCCAGCACGCCTGGGTGGCACCCACACTGCTGTCTCCCTCACAAAGACCTGGCAGAAAGGGCAATTTCCTGCTCTGTTAAAGTGTCACCATCGGGTGTGGACACTGTTGGGTGTCCATTACTGCACATCTGTCTATCTGTCACTGAGGGGCGTGCCTATCACACAAATTCACACCCAAGATGTCAGGGCGGGCATCATTTTTAAAAAAGTGAAAGGAGCCCATTACCATCATTAGGTCCACCTGAGAGAACCTCTCGTGATGATGGAAGAGGTTTCCGCTCTCTGGCCTCCTCCACGGCAGGTCATTAGTTAAAAGGGGAGTGTAGGGGGCTGGGGTGGGGTCCTGGGGAGGCAGGCCAGGTCCAGCCACGGGGCTCCCTTTGGAGAAAGGAGCCGGAGACAAATGATTCGAGTCTGAATCCCATATACCCCGGAGATTGCTTATCGATCCACATGAGAATATGCGGGCTGGCCCCGGGGACTGACCAAGTATTTTCCCAGGGAGTTAATAACGTGGCAGCTGAGCTGTCTTGTCCAATTCACTGAAGCCAGTCCTCTAATCAGGACGGAGTTTCTTATTTTGAGAATTCTTACCACTTGTGTGTGCCGCCTCCCTTCCACTCTGCTGGGCCCCTGTCAGTGATTGAAATGACAGCCCATGGATGGGGAGGCTAATCAAATTGTTCATTATCGACCTAAATCAATATGTATAGATTGTCGAAACATCACTGTCACGCCGCCAAAAAGTCATACTAATAATTCCCTGGCTGCAGATGTAATCCAGCCGCGATTCCTCCTAGTTGAATTACATCTGAATTTAGGGGAGCGAAAACAATTATATTGGGGAGGGGTGCAAGGCTGGGGGGACAGGGCTCTGCACTGGGAAGCTTGTTTACACAATTCGATACAATTGCATTAGGCATTAATGATGGAATGTCACTTTGCCCTGCTTAAATATGAATCCTCAGCTGGGAAGAGAGTGGCAAACCCACACGGAGAAGCAAGAGGGAATTGTTCTAAGATCTAAGGGCTGTGCTCTGCTTGCCTGCAGGGAAGCGTGGGAGGTGTGGGGAATCAGGACACTCCGGACCGGGCCCCAGGCAGCTGCGAGTCAGGGAACCCAGGTCCAAGCTCTGGGTTATTTATGGGGATCTCCTAGGGATACCCAGCGGGGCCACATCACAGCATTTCCCTCTGGATTCAGTACCCATGTGTGGCTTTGCTCCTTCCTTCCCTGAGGACAACTTGAGGGGGAAGAAAAGTAGCATGTGAGCGATGAAAAACCAGAGTAACCAATACTAACTGAGCACCTGGAATGCGTTGTCATTCTAGAGCCAGGCCACTGCTAACCGATGCAAATCTCGTTAGGAATTGGACAAAGACACCCATCCAGGTGGATGAATTAGGAAAGGTACCCTCTCTGGGTAGGCGCAGGCTCACAGGTGCAAGGCTCGGCTTTCGGAAGGTCGCAGCCCCCTCTCCCTGGACCCGGCGCATCGTGCTACACACCAACGGGGCAACTGCACCCAGGAGCGATCCACCGGGCTTTCCCGGAATAGGCTCATTTAATTCTCATAATAGTCCCATGTGTTTGATGCAGGGATTATCATTGATTCCAGAGGGGGAAGCTGAGGGACCACGGAGTTGGGCAGTTTGTCCAAGGTCATGTCTAGTAAGCGGCAGAGCTGGGATTTGAACTCCGGCAGTTTTGCTGCCGGTTCCTGTTCTCATAGCCAGGAGGTGCTGGGTCAGGGTTGGCTGCGGGTGTATGTGTTAAGGAGGTCGACCAGTGGCAGCCCTGGACTGCATGCTACTCCTTTCCCACCTCCCTATGCCCACTCCCACCCCCGCATTTAGCTGTGGTGTCAGGCCAGTTGTTGACCCTCCCATTTCCTCTCTGTAAATTGAGAAGAATTTCCCCGAGGGCCATCTCCCGGGGCAAGGCTGTTGGCAGAGTTGAAGGTGATATGAAACTGGGGCTTTGCAAACCATAGGACAGAGGGAGGGTTATTAGCGGCAAGCATCCCGGGATCGGCTTCTGCTCTCCAAGGAAAGGTGAGTTCCGTTGCTTGATAGAGGAAGAGGGCCAGCTCTGGGGGCTGCCTCTCCCATTCTCACATCAAGCCCCTGGTGCTTCACCGGGCACGTTGGAGGTTGGGGTCCTCCCGGAACTGCTGGTGTCCAAACCTGTGTGAGGAGGGCTGTCCCAAGCTCTCCAGTTACCCTTTTGGAGTGTGCCATCCTGCGGGCACCCACTGCCCACTGGCATGGCCCTCCTGCCAGGGCTGTGAGATGCCACAGCGCAGAGAACGCCCCGGGGCCAAATGCTGCTGGTCTATCCCTATCTGCCCACACCTTCCTAGACTCTGCATGCCATGCCCGAAGTACATCTTTGCCCTGGGGAGTGACCTCTAGTGGAGCTTGCTCTAATTGGTAGGCAGGAGCGTGGAGGTGGCCCAGCCACTGGACCCTGCCCATCTCACTGTGCACGGCAGGGATGACGTCCTCCCCATTCCCGCTGTGGCTCCCACATGCATCTGGAAGGCCAGAGCAGACAGACCATCATCCCCAGCCTGAAACTCGCCGGCACGTCCCGTGGGTTGACCAGGCTGTACCACCAACGATGGAGTGTCGGGTGTCTCCTGTGTGGGCGGTCTACCTCTGGCAGCAGAGAGAAACACAGGCATGTTTCCAGAGGTGCTTTTGGTTCCCTGTCAAACCTCAGCGATGACCCAGCTTTCACAACTCAAGAAATGACGACCTGCTCCCGTCGTCTCCACACCTGGCTTGAACAGATGCCATTTGCTGGGAACCAACGGTTTAGAATCCTGTGTGCTTTTTAATGAAATGTGGAAAACCACCTTTCTGGAGCCTCACACTTCACTCTGTGCAGAGAAAAGAGAGTGGTTTCAGACTCCAGAAAGCCTGAGTTCCCCTTACAATTCCCCAGCCTTTCAGGTTGAAGGGGGTTCTAAACTTGGCAAACACACTTCCCCTGTCCCTAGAGGGAAAAAGATAAAAACCAACCAGCAAAAATACATTACACTGGGCATTATATTTCTGTGACAGAAATAACTCATTTTCATGACACACTATAATAATAGCAAATTATGGTACACAATGAATCCATTCTCATTAAAGTCTGTATGGAGAAGAGCAAAGAATACAAAATGTATACAATTGTTTAAAGGAAAAATGCCATGTAATATAAAAGATAAACTAATCGCTATTTCTAATTACAAAGAAGAAAAAAATCACTAAAATTTTTTTACAGCATCTAATTACCAAAAAAACAAAAAATGCCAGAACCACCAAATAAGTCTCTATAAAATTAATAATGAAGGAGGACTTCAAATGACTGTAGTTTCTCAGAATGGCTCTTCTTCCAACCGAAGACTGTGAAGGGGACAGTTGGCAAGGCTCTGTGTGACATTGTCTTTCAAGCGGTTCCTTGTGAGGTGAGCTGTGAGTATCTCTTTATGCATCAGATGCCTTCCTAGGTGTCTGCACACACATTGCGTCGTTTCATCTTCAGGCAACCTTGCTTCTTAGGTGTGGTTATCCTCCTTTACCCTTGAGGAAACAGAGGCTCAGAGAGATTTCGTAACTTGCCCACCATCTAGGATAACTGTACATCATGATCAGCCCAGGACAGTGCAGTGTCTGCCTGTCATTCTGTCATCATCATCCTTGGCTGCCCTTTCATCAGTCAGATCAACACATTCTGTGATCACCCAACCACAGTCATCAGCAAGAAGGCCGGGAGTCAGGACTTGAACCTGGGACCTTGGGTTTCAAGGTCCAGGGCTTTTGTACTACAGATGTGGTCACCAAGGAGCTCCCTCTGAGCAATATGAGGATGTGAAAAATATCCCCTAATGTTCCTTGAGCAAAAGCCTCTCTACCTGACACCATCAGCTAAAGGAAGATACCGAGAAATGTCCCCTTTTATCTTAGTAACCAACTCCCAGCTGCAGGATGGGCAGTGGATCAGAAGGGAGCAAGGCTTAGAGCAGGGAGACCATCGAGGGGGCCACTGCGGTCATCCAGGAACGACGGGGAGGCAGCGGCATGAGGACGGTGGAGACCGAGACCAGAGGATGGACTTGAGGCACACTTAACAGGCAGAATCCCCAGGAGTTGGTGGCACATTAGAGGTTGGTGTGGTCCCTAGAATTCCTGCCTGGGCATCTGGATGGATGATGGGACCCTTGACTGAGACATGGAACTAGAGGAGGAGCCAGCTTGAGACTGGAAGTGATGGGTTGGGTTTTGGACGCATTGAATTTGAGGGTCCCATTCTCAACGCAGCATCTCCACTTAATGTCTAAAAGGCAGCTCCAACTTAACTTGTACTGAGCAGGATTCTGGAATCAGTTTCTCACCCCACCACGAACCCGCTCCTGCCTCTTTGGTCACTATCTCAGTAAGTGGTCACACAGTTCTACCCAGGTACTCAGGTCAAAGACCAAAGAGTCATCCTACCAATTACGTCTTGCCTTCTGCAGATTTCGTCTAACCCATCAGCATATTCACTCAGCCCTTCCTTCACAGTGCATCCAGAATGCAGCCATGCCACCTCCTCCTCTGCTTCCTCCTGGTCCAAGCTGAGACCAGGGCTCACTTGGTTACTGCAACATCCTCCTAAGTGTATGCTGGCCTCCATCTCAGCCTTTGAGAGTTTTCTCTGCACATAGCAAGTGGAACGATCGTTTTACAACAGAAAGCAAATTATGTCAGGACACTGTTCAAAGCCCTTCACTGGTTTCCTGTGTTACCCAGTTTTATGGTTTAAATTGTTTCCCCCCCACCCCCGGCCAAATCTGTGTTGATGTCCTAAACCCCCAGTGCTTCAGAATGTGACCCTATTTGGAAATAGGGTCATTGCAGATGTAACTAGTTAAGAAGAGGTGATAGTGGAGTGGGGTGGGCACCTAATCCAGTATGGCTGGTGTCCTTATAAGAAGACAGAGACAGGGATGGGCAGTGATGCAGTTGCAAGCCAAGAACGGATGGCCGTCATCAGGAAGAGCCTAGGAAGGATGCTACCCAGTCTCGGAGGGAGTGTGGTCCAGCAGACACCTGACCTCAGACATCTCATCTCCAGAGCTATGAGAGAATACATTTCTATTGTTTTAAGCCACCCAGTTTGGGGTACTTTGTTAGAGGAGCCCTGGGAACCTAACAGACCCAGAATAAAATCTGGAGTCCTCATCTCATAAATTGGCACCTTCCCACCTATCTGAGCATAACTCCTGCCACCGCCTCCTCCCTCTTCTCCTGACATATTGCTCCTAGCTCCTAGCTTCTGGTTCCTGCCTGGGGCACGTGTGCTTGCTGCTCCCGGCTATCCTAGGGCTCACACTCTGCTCCCTTGCCCCCTGCAAATCTCTGCTCACATGCCAACCCCAGCCAGAGCCTTCTGCCAGCCACCCTATCTAAAAGAGCTCACAGCTCTATTAGCATTTTGCTTTCCTTCTTTCCTTTTTCCATAGCACTTAACATGTCATAGCCCTTATCACTGACTGAAATGGTGTTTTTAAAGGATTGTTCAGTATTTGTCTTCTCCTCTAGAATATAAGCTGCTGCAGACAGGAGACTCCGCTTAGACCTGGTGTATAGTGCTGGTAAGCAAACAGATGTTGTGGACTCCAGGGAGTTTCCCATTTAACCCTCACAATGACTGAGATAACAATAAAAGCTACCAGTTACGGTGGTTTCATTCTGTCTTAATCCTCACAACAAGCCTATGGATGTCCCCATTTTACAGATGAGAAAGCTGAGCGCAGAGAGGTTGAGGAACTTGCTCAGGATCGTGCAGCTAGTAGAACGTGGTGGAGCCGGAGTTAGGGCCAGCGGCTGACAGATGCCTTGCCATTCACCACAACTTAACGTTCACTCTGGGAGCATGAAGGGCTTGGCTTACTATGTCATAGCAGTACTAGACCCCCATGCCACCCCTCTCTCAACCCCCACACAAAACAAAACAGAACAAAACAAACACACATTCATAGCACTTCCCCTTCTCTTTTGCTTCCATCTGCATTTGGCAGCTGGGGGTCTCTCTAGAAAGGGTCTCACGGAGGACTGGAATTTTCTAAGGGGATTCTGATAGCAGGAGTGGGCATTGGGGAAGGGAGTTTGACAGCCTCAGCCCTGGGTGCAGCTTTATGGCCACACTGACAGAAGGCTTGTCTTGTTCCTTTCAATCCTCTATTATCGTTTCCCTCCTCTGCCCTTTCTCCACACTTCCAGACTCAAAATCCTCCTGGACTGATGGACCTGAGACGTCGCTCCTTCAAGACCCCTCTGCTACCAATAAAGAGTCAGAGGCCAAGGGACAATGTACCTTATAACCGATGTGTATGTGGCTGAATGTTATTATTTGTCTTGTTTTTGCTGAAAAACTGTTGATAATAGTCTGACGATGAAACAAGGCTATGTGATAAGCGTGCTTTGGCCCATAAGCTAGTCTGCCTTACTCTGTATCTTCTCTTTCAGAGTGGAAACTCCCTGAGAGCAGGGGAAGGGTCTTTCTTATCTACATCCCCCACTGCACGTGAGGTTAAGAGCGAATTGTGTTTCCCCTCTGATTTGGCATTCATCGTTTACAGCCTGAAAATCAACTCTTCTGGCCAAGGCCCCCTTACTTGTCCCAAAGACCTTGGAAGGTCTTGGAAGCCCACCATCTAACCCATCTGCTGCTTCCTCCCCACCATTCAATGACCTCCCCTCCCCTCACCAACCTGTGTGTTTCTGCAAGATGATACTGTCCCTTGACTGCCCGGTGACAAAATATTGTTTTACAATGATAAGCATCTCGTAAGACAATATTTGGAAAGTTATTATCTCAATGTCTCTGGTTGAGGGCATGGAATGATATCACCCAAAGCCAGATCTGCTCTGTTTGCGGCCAGCAAATGGGGCGGCTGGGGACAGGACGTATGAGGTATCAGGGGTCTTGATCTCCCGGTGATCTGCCATTGATTGGTCCCCAAGTGGCTGATAAAGTCTAATCAGAATCCAAAAGGGAAGCCATGACACTTAGTGGTGGGGAGTGTGGGCATCCGGGGAGGAGGGAGAATTTGAGTGGGGAAGTGTGGGTAACGAGATCCCCTGTGATTAATGAATTTCTTCAGAAGGCTGTTCATGTTTACATGGCCTGCCTCTGTGCTGGGGAAGGCATTTCTTTTAGTGACCAGGGCCATGTTTCTTTTGCCCATAGCCAACAGTTTCTCTGGGCTCAAACTCCAGAGAAGGTCCAGCCACGGGGGTTTGAGAACTTTCCTTGTCACCCTGCCCCCGACCCCCACTCAAGCAAGAGCATGTCGCCATCGTCCATCGCCTGCCTCCAGTGTCCATGACAGCTGGCTCCATCTAAATCACACATCCCAAAGATTCTAGAGCAGGGTTTCTCCTGCTCAGCACTACTGACATCTGGGCTGGATCATTCTTTCTTGTGAGAGGATATCCTGGGCACCATGACACACTGAAATAGCATTCCTGGCCTCTACTCACTTGAGGCCAGTAGCACCATCTCCCCTCTCATCATTATGACAACCACAAATGTTTCTAGACATTACCAAATGTCCCCTGGGGTGGGGTTGGAGGGTGGGCAAAATCACCCCTAGTTGAGAACTGTCACTCTAGAGGGACAAAGCATCTTCACTGCCACTATCCCATCTGAACAGGGCAAACATTCTGGCAGGGAGCCTAAGTAAGGCATGGTTTCCCTTTTTACACAGAGTTCACTGAGGTTCAGAGAGGTTGAGCGAGCTTCTCTAGGCAAAACAGGGGTCGAATGGAGAAGTCAAGCCACAGGTCCAGACATATTTGGTATGACTCTAACTCCCCTCTAAGTAATGGGCCTCTCTCACTATCTCACCAACTCATTTTCAGCTTGCCTGCTCTCATGGCCCATCTTCTCACAGATGACTACAATGCCAGCCTTACCCCCTTTGGCACAAGGGCCACCTGGCACCACTAACCTATCTGCCATTACCTTTGCAGATCCCTTGCTGTGTCCTTGATCATCATGTGCCATGGAGTTGTAGGTCATCCACGGTGAGTTAGAAGTTGAATATTTGTCTTACTTGGGTATTAATGAGTATTCAAAGGAGTGATTTCCATACTGGGTTCAAGGCAGCCCTCAGAGTTTTCAGAAGTGCCTCCAGGGTTACCATTTGGGCCCAGAGTGCAGAGAGGGTGGTGCAGGGCTGAGCTCTGGGTGTCTGCCTCTAGTGCGACCACAGGTCTGTTCTCCCTCCACAATATGTACTAGAGTTCCACCAAATGCTTTTCTTGAAGACAAAGTTCTGCTCCTTCAAGAAGTTTTAAAACCACTGTCCTAAATGATAATGTCTAAAAAGTCTATCATATAAGATAGACATCTGAATTAAAAGAAAAATGATGAAATACAAGAAATTCTAAAAATTATAAGAAAAAACACTTGGAAGAGATATGGAAACAACCCAAATATCCATCCACAGGTGACTGGATAAAGAAGATGTGGTAGATATACACAATGGAATACTACTCATCCATAAAAAAGAATGAAGTAATGCCATTTGCAGCAACACAGATGGACCTAGAGATTATCATACTAACCGAAGTAAGTCAGAAAGAGAAAGACAAATACCATATGATATCACTTATATGTGAAATCGAAAACATGACACAAATGAACATATCTGCAAAACAGAAACAGACTCACAGACATAGAGAACAGACTGGTGGTTGCCAAGGGGAAGAGGGTGGAGGAGCGAAGGACTGGGAGTTTGAGATTAGCAGATGCAAACTATTATACATAAGATGGATAAACAACAAAGTCCTACTGTATAGTACAGGGAAATATATTCAATATCCTGTGATAAACCATCATGGAAAAGAACATGAAAAAGAATATATATATCACTTTGCTGTACAGCAAACATTAACACAACATTATAAATCAACTATATTTCAATAAAATTCTTTTAAAAAAGAAAATATCTTGGAAGCCCACCAGAAGTAAACTGAGGCTAGTGGACGAGAAGGGACACAAAGAGACTCTTGGGGTGCTGATTATCTTTTGTTTTTTGATCTGGGTGGTGGTCACATAAGTGTGGTCATTTTGTGATAATTCATTGGGTTGTAGCAGGGGTTGGTGTCTTAGTCAGTTAGGCCTACTATAGCAGAATACTTAAATGACAAACATTTATCTCTCACATTTCTGGAGGCTAGAGGTTCAAGATCAAGGCTCCAGCAGATTCAGTGTCTGCAGAGAGCCCTTTTCTGGTTTGCAAATAGCCACCTTCTTGCTGTATCCACATTAGGTAGAAAGAGAGAGTTCCTGTCTCTTCCTCTTTTTATAAGGGCACTAATCCCATCATGAGGGCCCCTACCATTTGACCTAATCTAATCCTAATCCTCTCCCAAAGGCCCACCTTCAAATACCATCACATTAGAATTAGGGTTCCAACAGGTGAATTTGTGGAGACACAGCATTCTGTTCATAGCAGTTGGCAACCTACAACCCAAGGGTCAGATGTGACCAGCTGCCTGTGTTTGTAAAGGAAGTCATATTGAAACACAGCCATGCCCACTCATTTACATACAGCCTATGGCTGCTTTTGAGTTACAAGCACAGAGTTGAGTAGGTGCAATAGAAATTGTAAGGTCTGAAAAGTCTAAAATATTTTCTATTTGGCTCTTTACAGAAAGTAAGCCAACTCCTGGCTTACATTTACATTTACACTTGTCCATTTCTGTATGTATATTATAATTTGTTTCAAAAAGAAAAAAATTGAAAGAGACATCATCTCTTCTCTCAAAAGATAGAATCTTATAGGCAAAAAGACCTATAAAAGACCTAAAAAGAGGCAAACTTGCTTGCTCCAGGTCACACAGCAGAGAAATTACTAGAGCCAGAGCTTTCAACCTTTTATCTATTGCTACATCGCAGCAGGATCCCACAGCTGTTGATCCCAGGGATGCCAATAGGCTCCTGTGGGCTGGTCCAGACAGAGACCCCTGCTCCTTCTCTGCTCTGGTGAGGTTATAATGGAGGACCTTCTGGCAGGTTGGGCTGGGAGGAGGGGCAGGGCTGCAGAAGGGCTCTGTTTGCTCACCGGAGATGGGAGAAATAGCCTGTGACCAGTCAACCCCAGAATCTTGGGGCTCAGGGGATGCTGCCAAGGACAGGCTGACCTGGGTCAGTCCTTGGGAAGGGGAAAGTCACTGCTCAAAATACAGGGTCACTGGAAAGGAAGTCGTGCTGGTGCATGTTTGCTCTCTGTTAACAAAGTTGGAAACTGATAAGCCCTTCCAGTGGCTGGCCCACATGAACCTGGTGGGGAGGGGAGGTCAGTGGCAGGACCCAGCATGCAGTCGGGGAAGAGGAAGCAGACGTATGTGCCAGGGCTGGGCTGGGTGCTTAGTGTGCACCCCTGCACCAGTCCTCACGGCCCCCTGGCTGGGGGTGTGGGGCACAGTCATCCTCATCCTTCCCATTTCACAGTGAGGAAGCCATGGAGATTCAGGGAGGTCAAGTACTTTCCCTAAAGGTGGAGCTCAAGAACCCTGCAGGAGCTGGGATAGCAGAGTGTGCTGGGAGGCTGCATTCCTACATAGAAAATAAGGGGTTGTGCGTTAGATGGTCTCCAAGTGTTTGGACCCTGCAAATGCAGCTTGTTGCAGAGGCTGACACAGGATGGCGGCTCCTCATGTCCCAGTCCTGTGCCCATAGCAACTGTGCCGCAAATTTCCCACCCAACAAAAACCAAAGAAGTTCTTCTTTGGGGATGATCTCAACAAACTCAAGCTCTTCCAAAGAGCAGCTAGAAGACTTGAAATGGATGAGGATTCCTCCTTGGAATATTCTAGACCAAGAGTAAGTGAAAAATAAAATACTGAAAGAGTGAAGTGGGGAGATGGACCCTCTACTCCTGCTGTATTGGATTATGAGTTGATGGGAGAGAGAATTGAGTTTGCTGTATTTGAAACACTAGGAAAGAGAAGCCCGGAAGAAAACTGAGTAGTTTTCACACGATACAGACTTCTTTAGGTTTCATGACAAAACATTAAAATAACACAAGTCCTAAGCTCACATATGCTCCTATCTGTCCATGGGTGGTGTCAACTCTTACCGATGCCCATTTGAAGAGGTGCCTCTCCATCCCACCCCCTAACCCTACGGAGAGCTGGAAGTGAACGGTGGGCAGCCTGAGAACACCTTGGCCAGAGAGATGTGGGGAGAGGACTCATCTGTGGCAGATAGGAGGAGGCGGGGACGGGAGTGACACATATTTTCAGCTAGAAAGAAAAGAGACGGATTTTCCATACACAGGAACGTTACAAAGCTGCCTACTCCAAGAAATGGTTTTAAAGTTGTATTTATCGTTTGGAACACATTTCTTTAAAGAAAAATGACATTTCAGTGATATAGTTAGTACGGGAGCCACACGAATATGAAAAAAATGGTGAGGACGATACATAAAAAAACGACCAAAGTTTGGGATACACTGTTATACATCAAGATGTCTCCAGATCAGGCCAGAAAGAAGAATGGGTCCTTAGGTCTGTAGGCATTTCTAAAACAGCATCTTATAACAGAATTTATAACTCCTTCACGTGGTTTCCTGGGCAATGAAATCCAACCAGTGCCTAACAAATTGTCATTTTGCATTAAAGACCCCAGAGAATGTGTTAGATCCCAGGAGCTTTGCCATGAGTTAAGAACTATAACTTGATAAACCTGTGGTTTTCCACTCCCACCCCCGCCCTTCTCCTTCCTTTTCTGACTATCCAGCTTCTCCCTGGCAAAGAGAGAACGTATGTGCGTTGTTGCATATTTTTTCTGGAAACCTGCTCCTGAACCGTAGTCAACTCCCAGTAACAACCCATTCCTGTAGTTCAGAGATCTTCTGTAAGCCTATTTTAGACATTTGATTATTACCTGACTAATAATAGGGACTCGTTTTGTCAAAGCATAAACCGGAGGATATAGCGTAAATCGTAGTGTATAATTGCTCAGTGACTGCCATTGAAAGTCCCTAGTTACTGGAGTAAGAGAGCCTCTCTTAGGCACGAGTAGCTATTTTTTCATGTAATAATAATTAGGGTGGGAGAGAGCAAGGAGAGAACCCACCAGAGAGCAAAGTCACTCAAAAAAAAGGAAAAGAAAAAAAGAAAATGAGAAAGGAAAAGAAAAGAAAAAATAGAAGAGGGAGAAAACAATTCTGAAACACCTGTTGGGTTCCTTCACATGGCCTGGGGGAAGAGGAAGTTCAGCCAGGATCTAGGAGCACCCTTGGGCCAGTTAAGAGTCCAGGGTGTGGAGCCAGTGGCTTGGGTGGTAGGTAGTGGGCAGCTGAGGGGTGAACACGCCATACCCTAGGGATAAGCAGTGAGCAGTGGGCCTGGAGCCCTCCCAGGAGAGCTCAGAGAACTTCAATATTCCTCCCGCACACACACCCACACCCACACACACCCACACCCACACACACACACACCCTTAGACCTAGAAGACTTTGGAATGAACCCATTGGGATCAGTCTCTGAACTTCTGCGTAGCCTTCAACCTTCTGGTGATGAGGCAGCTACAGCAGAAGCTTTTGGACAGAAGGAAAACCCCCTAACAGGCAGACATCTTTCCAACCCAGCACTGCCCTGGACCCCACTTGAAGGGCCGTCTCCATTTCCAAAAATCCCAGTAATTAGGAGGTACTGGGTAACAGGGTCAGCTCATTGCCCAGGATAATGTCTACATAGCATGACATTTGGATTGCTTGGAATCTACCCATCAGAAAAATTCTCTCCCACCACCTAGCTGTGGAGCCTGAAACTTTGAGCATTTTGGCCTCTGATTTTCTGGGTTAGGCTGTAGAGACTTCTTTGATTAGAGACTGTTCTCCTTGGATGCTTCATTCTGATAGATGAGAAAATCCCTATTTCATTTTTCTTTCTGTTTCTTTCTAATATGAATGAATGAATGAGTGAATGAATAGATAGATGAGACAGAAAGAAAGAAAGGCTAGCACTTAACTAGCGCCTAAAACTGGCCTGCAGTGTTTTATTTATTTTATTTTTAATTTTTTTAGAATTTATTATATTGAAGTACAGTTGATTTTCAATGCTGTGTTAATTTCTGCTGTGCAGCAAAGTGATTTAGTTATACATATATTTACATTCTTTTTCATTATGGTTTATTACAGGGTGTTGAATATAGGTCCTTGTGCTATACAAGAGGACCTTGTTATTTATCCATTCTCTATATAATAGGTTTGCCTGCAGTGTTTTAAGTTCTAAACATGTATTAACTCATTTAACCCTCTCAAGAATCACGAGCTGGAAACTATCATTATGCTTACTTTGCAGGTGGGAAGGCAAAGGTCGGGAGAGATAAGTAACAGAGGAGGATTCCAGGCCTCACCCCACTCCCATGCCGCGTGGCTTACCTTAGGTTTGAGACATAAACACTGCATCTTCCATTTCCTCTTCCTGGACAATACAGTTTTCCACCAGTGCTGGGTGTGGCAGGGCAGACGCAGAACTGCTGTGCAAGTGTAGGCAGAAGGCGAGAGTGCACGGTCCTCCTGTGTGCTGGCTCAGCTTCTCCCACAGCTTCCCACCTCCGGGACCAGGCTTCATCGTAGCTCCGCCGTACCCAGCAAGGATCTCCAAGAAACTCACTAATGCACTCCCTTAGCTGGTCTCTGTTATCAAACTGTGTTTCAGGAAAAAAAAAAGTAAAGTTTGTAAAGTTTATGATCTGCAGGCTTCCCTGGTGGCGCAGTGGTTAGGAATCCACCTGCCAGGGCGGGGGACACAGGCTCGAGCCCTGGTCCGGGAAGATCCCACATGCCGCGGAGCAACTGGCCCCGTGCGCCACAACTACTGAGCATGCGCTCTAGAGCCCGTGAGCCGCAGCTACTGAAGCCCGCGTGCCTAGAGCCCGTGCTCTGCAGCAAGAGAAGCCACCGCAATGAGAAGCCCGGGCACCGCAACGAAGAGTAGCCCCCGCTCGCTGCAACTAGAGAAAGACCGCTTGCCACAACAAAGACCCAATGCAGTCAAAAATAAATAAATTAATTTTTTTAAAAAAAGAAAAGAGCTTATAAACCTCAACCTGTGCCCGGACGTTCCACTCATTGGTATCACTTCGTTAAAAAAAAAAAACTTTACAAATAGGGAAAACAGGACTCAGACAACCGATGTCTACTCCCAGCCCACTTACTTGTGTGGGAACCTTAGACCAATCACTTAACCGGTCTGAGCCTCGATTTCTTCTCTAAAACGGGAGGAAGCTGTCTCCTTGCTGACTGGATGAACTTGCCTGCCCGACTCATCTCTTATTCCTCCTACAGGATTCAGTTTGTAGGTCCCGCAGGCTGGGTTGGGGACCCCTCTGTCCCCCCCAACCCCAGAGAGCCTAGATGCCCCTTATCTCAGCTGCACTGTCATTGCCCAATGGCTCCCCTGCCACCTCCCTGCCTCCCCCACCAGAGTGGTTCCTCCCGGAGGATGTGGGTCACTTTTGAGTTTGGACGAGGTTTTCTTCATCTTCGGAGAAACTTAGCTGTCAGGTGATAGTTACTTGTGCTTTGAGCCTTAATTACAATTGGTTGGGTCCCCCCTTCCATCATTGGTGAGAAACTTAATCCCACCCTCAACATCTGTAAGGGTCCTCACGTTTCATCTACTCCTCTTTCACATCCAGATTTGAATTCTTGCATCTCTGTTTTGCGCCTTTCTACTCACTAGCCTAGGGTTAGCACAGACTTAGCAAAAATACAGAACATGCACTTAAATTTGAATTTCAGATAAGCAATGGATAATTTTTTTGTAAAAGTATGTCTCATGCAATATTGGGGACATTCATTTTTCAAAAATATAAATTTATTTATCTATTTAGGCTGTGTTGGGTCTTCATTGCTGCGGGCGGACTTTCTCTAGTTGCAGTGAGCAGGGGCTACCCTTCTTTGTGGTGCGTGGGCTTATCATTGAGGTGGCTTCTCTTGTTGCAGAGCACAGGCTCTAGGGGCTCGGGCTTCAGTAGTTGTGGCTCGCGGGCTCCAGAGCACAGGCTCAGTAGTTGTGGCGCACGGTCTTTGTTACTCCATGGCATGTGGGATCTTCCCAGACCAGGGATTGAACCCGTGTCCCCTGCATTGGCAGGCGTATTCTTAACCACTGAGCCACCAGGGGAGTCCCTGGGGACATTGTTTTACTAAACAATTATTCACTGTTTATCTGAAATCCAAATTTAACTGGACACCCTGTGCTTTATCTGGCAACCCTACGCTAGCCCACGCCCACAGGACATCAGCACTCTAGGAATTGCACCAGTCCTCTCATTCCTCAAAGCAGCATCAACTGGAGACTAGACGTCAACTTGCATCACCAAGGTGGAGGGGCAGTCATGGTACAGACAGCACAGCAAGCAACCTGCCATTGGATACTGTGCGTCCTGTTCTTAAGCACCCCTCGGTGATTCCTGAGACTGTTTACTATTTTTTATTATTATTTTATTTTTATTATTATTTTATTATTTATTTTATTTTTATTATTATTTTATTTTTATTATTATTTTATTATTATTTTAATAATAATATATTTTATTATTATTTTATTATTATTACTATTATTTATCAGTTCTAACAGGACTCCAGCCTCCTGCCTTGTAGGTAGGCCCACCTCTGTGCTCTGTGCTCAGGGTCTGCAAACCAAAGCATCTGTTGTTGCGTTATGGAGTGAGCCACGCCCATGCCCAAACCAAACCCCAGGTCCGCCTTGACACCAGCCATACCTCACCAACTAAGGTGCTTTGCTGGACAAAGGGCCATAAACGTTGGGTGTCTGCATGGGGCAGCCTGGAAGCCAAAAGAAGAGGCCTCAGTGTGAAACTTACCTTGATGGTACCTTGATCTTGGACTTCCCAGCCTCCAGAACTCTGAGGAAGAAATTTCTGTCGTTTAAGCCCCCCAGTCTACGGTATTTTGTTACAGCAGCCCTAGTAGACTTATACAGATGGATATTTTATGTTAATCTTGCAGATGGGAAATATAAGTTAAGAACTTACGTAGCTTGCACAAGTAGGAAGTAGCAGAGCTGAGGTTAGAATCCAGGTTTTTCCGACTCAAAGTAGAATGTTCTCTGAAGGGTTAGGACTCAGTGAGCTGCAGGACCCCTCTAGAGGCTCACAGCCTCCCACAGCTGACCATGGGCCTGTCCTCTGCCCCTTGACACCCCACCTCCATCCTCCTGGGCTTATTATATCCTGAAAGGCCTTGCCAATTCTAGCACCCATGCCACTGGCTTCCGGATCTGCATTTCCTGGGGAATGCATCCCTCTTCTCCAGCCACTGACCAAAACTGAATGCCTGGCTTAGGTGCCACCTCCTGCATGAGGCCTGCCTGATCCCTCGGTCCGAATGGCTTGCCCCACTGCCCCTCATCTACACTTTGCAGTGATGTGTCTGCACCCATCGTCCGCCCTGTTGGCACCTCCCAAGGTGGCCTGATATTAGAGATGCATCTGTGCCCTTGCAGGCAGGGTCAGCTCTCAGCCACTCCAGGGTAGCCAAGGGGAGATGCCTCCAGTCGCTGGGCAGGTTCTGTCAGTGGGAGGGGTCAGCTGAGTATAGAAGTAGAAGGAGTAGCAGGGGGACTGAGGTGCACTGGAGGATTCAGCCCACCTGCAGGGAGCGACTGCCACTCGGTTCTTCACGCCTGTGCGTGAGGGCACATGCGGGGTGCCAAAATCTCTTGGTTTTTTCAGTAACAGTCAGACACCCTGATTATCACGTTTCTAATGTTTAAAGGTTGGCCATGATTTCACATTTTTCTGAACTTTGCTTGGACCAAGCAAAACATGTTTGGGGGCTTCCCTGGTGGCGCAGTGGTTGAGGGTCTGCCTGCCGATGCAGGGGACATGGGTTCGTTCCCCGGTCCGGGAGGATCCCACATGCCACGGAGCGGCTGGGCCCGTGAGCCATGGTCGCTGGGCCTGCGCGTCCGGAGCCTGTGCTCCGCAATGGGAGAGGCCACAACAGTGAGAGGCCCGCGTACCGCAAAGAAAACAAAAACAAAAACAAAAACATGTTTGGCCCACGTTACAGATGGTCGTGGATTGGGGTCCGATGTGTGTGGCCCCCATGGTCCTGCCTGGGCTGGTTTTCTATAACGTGGAAGGAGGTGGAAGAGAGCCACTCTGTGGAGCCAGCCCTTTCCTTTCCTCCCTGGCTAATCCCAGAAAGAGAACAGAGCTGTGGACGAGCTTTCCACCCCGGCCTGATTTGTGACCCAGCAGACAACACAGCGTTCGCGCAAAATTCTCGCGTGGCTCCTGTGACCTTTCCTCAGAGCCAGGGAGGTGGGAAAGCAACCCCTGTCTTGAAGGTCCTGGGATCCTGACGGAGGCCACGGTGGGATGCCAGTGCCCAGGCTGCTGGGCAAGGGCTGCCCCAGGAGCATGTCCAGCTGGACCAGCCAGGGCCCCTTCTCCCCCAGCGGCTCCAAGCCTCCCCTGTGCTGGCTTCCCCTTCAGGGCTCTGGACACCGGAGGCTGTAGGTTTGGGATCCTGCCGATGACCTGGGTTTGCAAGGATTCGGTGGCCAAAGCTGCACAGTGAGCCTTTCAAAAATGCAAAACTTGCAAAACTGAGGATGGGGAGAAAGGCAAACAAGGCTAGAGAAACAGCCCTGCTTGCTTCAGTCCCTCCACTCCCACCCCTCGCCTGGCCAGCTGGAAAAAGGGCTGCTTGGCACAGTGGGCTGCCATGGCCCCGCCCCTTCCTACCTCAGAAGGGCCAGGGCTTCTCTGAGAAAAGTCCCTAAGAGGTGGATGCCAGGCGGTTCCCTGTGCGTGCAAAGTCTTGTCCTCAGGGCTCTGCAAGCTCCCTCCTGGTTCTAACTCTCTAGGAGACTGTTACGCAGATGTCCCTGGAGCCAGAAGAGGCTGGAGTGCCCTGGGGTAGGGAAGACTGCTGAGAGTGTTCCAGCCACACCTGAGCAAGCATCGCCTCTTCCCTCACAACCCCAGGGAGCATGTGGAGGGCATTTTGCCCAGGCTTGGGTACAGAGGCCTGGTGCCGGGGAGAAAGGCCAGCCCATGACAACAAGGCCACAGAGGGAAACAGGGCACCAAAGAGTTGAAAAGAGGGGCTTTAGAGTCAGGTGGACCTGAACTTGAATCTCTAGTGGTTCCATGAATAGATTCCATGACCTTGGGCTAAAGTTGGAGGGGAGCAAAGGCAAGGATCAGGAGACTGGATTCTAGTCTTAACTTATTGCGGGCCCCTGGGAGCTACTACCCCTTCCCTTTGAACTTCAGTTTTCTCATCTGTAAAGGGAAGAGTCCTTAAGCCACCCTCTAAGATGTGGTGGCAAGAAGTGACCAGGTGAGTGCACAGCCACTTTGGAAAGTTTAAATTCAGCTTGTCATTACAAGGGGGATAAGACTCCTTCTTTTGTCTAGGACTTCATGATGACCATGGGGCACAAAGCTCCCCATGACATGGTTGTTCTCCTTCAACTCCAGGATTCTTCCTGGGGTCTCCCTAGAACTCGTTCTCTTCTGCAGACTGAGGATGAGTGGGACTCACTGCTTTTGGGGTAAGAGGAAGGCCTTGGTTGACTTTCCTTTATGCTCCCAGATGTTTGAACAGTGACAATAGCCTCTTTTTTTTGTTTTTTTGCGGTACGTGGGCCTCTCACTGTTGTGGCCTCTCCCGTTGCGAAGCACAGGCTCCGGACGTGCAGACTCAGCGGCCATGGCTCACGGGCCCAGCCGCTCCGCGGCATGTGGGATCTTCCTGGACCGGGGCACGAACCCGTGTCCCCTGCATCGGCAGGCGGACTCTCAACCACTGCGCCACCAGGGAAGCCCCCCCCCCCTTTTTTTTAAATTTAAAAACTTGGACTAGGCAAGAGAGGGGGCATGGATTTCATGGCCTCAAATCTTTTCTGACTTTGGAGCTCTGAAACTCCAAGGTGCTCCCTATTGGGCTCTCTGGCTTCCATAAACATCATCAGCAGCTGTATTCATCCTTTTATCTAATCATCCAAACACCATCCATCCACTCATCCATTCATTTTTTATTCATCTGTTCTTCATCCACCCATCCATCATACATCCATTCATTCCTCCATCCACGTAGCTATGTAGGCATCAATGTGTACATATATACGCCCAGTCCAGGGCCAGGCTCCACGAGTGGAACAAGGAACCCTGCCTTCAAAAATCTTCCCTTCTGGCAGTGGTGTTATGAAAATCTCAACAAGAGTCAAAAAAAACTAGAAAGCAAGACAGATGTAACTGAGTCATAAGTGATCCAGACAGGAGAGGTTTAGACAGGAGGGAGAACACTGGAGACTGCCGGGCAAAAGGTGGGCTTCCCAGGAAACTGGGATCTGGCCAGAGCCTTGAAGAAAAGAAGTTTCAACTTGATGCTGAGCTCCTGAAGTCGGACTTCTCATGCCCCATGGTTCCCCTTCCTAGGTTGGGCCAGATGACAATCAGAGAATTCTTGTCTGTAGAGAGCGTGTTCCTGGATCAGACTTGGCTCCCTCTCTAGCCAGAAGCTCTGCTCAAATCTTTCCTTGTGCCTAGAGTTCCAGCCTCTGCTCCACGGACCAGCTCCAGGACTGGAAACATCTTTGAAGCTGTCTTTGGAAACAAGGAGTGGGAGATGGGGGCTGGAGCACGCAGGACCAGAATCCAGTTCACACACACACCCCCTCACCATTAGCGCTTACAAAATAATAATAGCTTCTTTGAAAAGTGCCAACCGGGAGGCACTTTCAAGGAGCAGCCCCACACGTTGAGGGCTAACCCCCTCTCTGTCTGGCAAATGCGCTTTCTGCTTTCCTGGCTGGGCCATAAATAACCCGGCCACCTCTAATTTGGCCTCCAATACCCTGACCAGCCGTGATTTATTCACAGACCAAAACAGGCATCTCTAATTTGCTAACCAATCGCTGCAATTCTGGCCTCACCAACCAATAATTCTGCCATCTCTAATTTGCCAATAAATAATTCTGCAGCTTCAAATTTACTAACCAATAATGTGACCAATTTGCTGACCAATGGTTGTGTCAAGGCATAATGGTGCCCCTAGCAGATGGTAATTTGCTAAGCAATATTCGGACCTTTCCCCCTTCGGCAATAAAGAACCTTCGTGATCTTTGAATTCTAGATCCATTACTTTGCTCAGAAGGATGCTGCAGGCTGCTGGGTTGCAAACGGTTTTTCCCCAAAGCTTGCACTTACCTGTGCATTCTCTCTTGAGCTCCTGAAATCCCAATTAATGTCTTGGAATGTGAGAGATGCCCCAGCCTGCTCATTTTACAGACGGAGATATTAAGACCCAGAGAGAGAGGAAGTGACTTGCCCAAGGTCACACAGCAAGCTAGTAGCAGAGTTGGGACCGGAACACAGGTCTCTGGGCTGCCAAGCCAGTGCCCAAGCTACAACATCCTGGTAAACTGACTTCCTTCCTTAGGATATCTGGGCCAAGGTGCAGGCTGACTCTGGCTGGGCTGGCTGCCACAGGACCTTGGCTTGCCCTCAGCCAAGTTCCCCTGGTACCAAAGAGGGAGGAAGCTGACCTTGCTGACCCGGCCACCTGGGGGGTCTGAGAGCTGGACAGGAAGGAGGATTCACTGTGCCACACAGAGGACTTGGCCAAATTTCAGCCCCAGGAAATTCTGACTCTGAGCAGAAACCCAGAGCCTAATCCCATGTTCCCTAAAGGAACTGGCACCCACATTTCCCAGGAGGAAGAACAAGAGTTCAGCAGAGTAGAGTGGAGACCCCTCCCCGAAGCAGGAGGCCCCATGGAATTCAGGAGAATCCTTAGCACGGAAAGACCCGGCTACATTTGGGGCTGAGGTGAGCCACTGAGAGGAGCATCTATTTCACCCTGTCCCAGGCCAGGTGGATCCAAGCTGGACCTTCCCGAATCTTTGTGTAGCTGGGAAAGATGACACTTAACTTGCTGTCTCTTCCCTTTCGTCTGAAAAGGTCTCTTTAGCTCATTTTTATGCTTACGGCTCTTTTCAGAAATTAGAGCAAATTAAAACCAAAAGTGCTTTGAGAATTGGAGGGAGAATGCCTAGGAATGCCAGAACATGCCTGCCCCTCCCCCTTGAATGTCATCCAACCAGCGCATGTGATTTCGTCTTGAGAGGAGTATGGCTGGCAGTGGACGTGGGTGGTCGTGGGGTGTACACTGGGAGACTGAGGCTGCTCTCCCTAGGAGACACATCCCCTGCAATCCCGGTGCCTCCAGGATCAAGTCCCCCCTCCAATAGTCCGCCAAAAGTGGGCCAGTGAGGGGAGTGGACCCAGGTGGAAGCAAGAGATGAAGGAAAGGCGGCAGAGCAGGGAGAGGCTCAGGGTCAGCACAGAATCTCCAGGCCGTGAAGAACCATCTTGGGACTGATTGCATTTTCCTCTCCTGGTACAGGAACCCTTCCTCTCCACCTCCTTAAAGACCAGAACAGGAGAAAATGGACAAACTGAAGCAGCAGCCAGGGTCTGGTTAGACTCAAGGAAGAGCTGAGGGCAGATCAGGAGATTCTAGTATGTTCTAGATAGGATGACACAGTAAGTTATATTCATCGTGTGTATCTAATTCCTGTCCTCCAGTGGTGGACTTTGAAAACTCAAGAGCTGATTTGGGTTTTGTCCTCGTCTAGTGACAGATCTCAGCTTAGATATCACCTCTTCTGGGTAGAGTGGGTTGGGTGCCCTCTCTGTTTCTCCTGATTACGGCATTTATTCTCCTTCAGAGCTTAAGTTAGCTAGTGGACTCCTTCTCCAATGCACTGGGAGCCCTTGACGCAGGACCTGTGACCTGTTCACAGCCTTGTCCGTTGTTGCATCTCTAGGACCCAGAATGTGCCGGTCCCAACCTCAGAGCATTTGTTGAATGGATGGATGGTGAATGATCTCTGTCAAGCTTGAGACCTCAGATCTCTATTAAGGAAGTTCTCTAACCAGAGATCCCCTCAAAAGCAAAGCTTAAGACAAAGGCTTGTGTTCAAGAAGTTCACTAAAGGAAGATGTCAGAAGTAGGCATGTGGGAGGCGAGAAACAGGAAAGGTCAGAAGACCAATGTAAGGATGCTCTGTGGAGCTGGCCACCAGTATGGCTGACTGGACTTGATCCCCTGGGACTCTGGGGGGACCTTTGGCACATGCCTATCAGAACTGCCACCCAGAGGATGAAAGGGGAAAGCAATAATCCATCGGTTTCCATCCCCTGTGGTCAAAGGCATTCACTTCCGGGTTGTGTATGTGTGAGTACTGGGCATCCCACGGGATGGTGTCAGAGGAGCTTTGGGAGGAAGTGAGACCAACAGGGCATGGGTCAAGGTGAGGGGCTCTTAGGTTACATCTGTGCAAAGCTATTGCTGCCTTTGCGGACCTGGCTGCTGCAGCAGTGGCTTGAGCGGGACGTGAGGCTGAGAGGTTTTGAAGTGGGGCACAATCTTCCCCCTTCTAACCAAGGAGTGGATGAGGCGCACCCTAAAACCCAGAAAGGAAGGTGGACGTGGCCTGCTAACGGCTTCCTGCAGGACAAGGCTGGAGGGGCAGGAAGCCCCCTGTCCGCAGGATGGGTGCTGGCTGTATGCTCATTCAGGCAGATACGAAGATCACACGTAGACCCACATCCCTGCCACACCCCGACCTCACCCTCCCGTCTCAGGAACAGATCCAGCCCCATGGAGACTCCTCTATCCCTGCCCGCCCCCCCCTGCCCCCGTCATCAGCCACCGGGTCCTCAGCAGGAGCCTGCGTTCCTCAGTGCCTGCATCAGCCCCACTCAGGGAAACCAACTCGAGAAACAGAGGAGTCCAAGGTTCTGAGTACAGAGTCGGGGCATTTGCTCATTCACCTATGTCTGAAGACTGTCGGCACAGAGAGTGGAAAGCAAGACCCTCTGTGGACCGTACCTCCTGAGGGCCCATCTTCCTAACCACGCTTACGCAGCATGACCGCCTTGCCACATCGTAGTCTAAACTAACGGTTCCCAAAGTGCTGGACCCGCAGCCTCAGCATCGCCGGGGAACGTGGCAGAAACACAGATCCTCAGATGCTGGGCTTGGAGTCAAGCAACCTCAGCTTTGGGAAGCCCTCTGGGTGATTCCGAGGCCTGCTGAAGCCTGAAAACCTCTGGTCTAAAGTGAATGGTGTCCTGTAGTTACTTACATACAGTAGCCCTCGCACTTGCCCTCCAGGTTGGAGCGAAAGCCCTTCTCCAGCAGAAGTATTGGGGGACCTTCAAAAGTGTGGTCAGCTTAGCTAGGAAACCACTCTGAAACTCCACTCAGGCCCTAGCACAGATAAAACTGTGACCTCTGGGTCACCTCCAGAGATTACCACCAGCTCCTCTACCCACAGCATCCCACACTGTCTCCCCGGGGAGATCGAACAGTCCATACAATGGTAAGGGTAAGAATAATGGAAAAAATGATGATAGCAACCATTCTTATTGGACGCTCAAAATTCATTAAACACTTTATCTCATTTTATTCCTACAAAAAAACAACCCTATGATATAGGTTCTGTTGTTCTGCCCTTTCTGAAGATAAGGAAGCCAAGGTCCAAGTTCCCACAGACAGCAAGAAGTTAGCGGCTGGACTTAACCCAGATTTGTCTGGTTCCAGTGAAAACTCTCACATGCCCATAAACTCTGCTTTTTCCAATTCTGAAAATTGTTATACACATTATTTGTATATATAATACAATATAAAAATTTAAGCAAAATGTGTATATGTACATACGTAATACACATGTATACAGGTATATATGTGTACATACAAATACATAATTGTATTCATTCATGTGTCCATATTTGTATTCATTTATTGTTTAAATTAGGGTGCAAGATTTCAAGGTCAAAATTCAGCTGAGCAGCAGCGGGAGGGATAATCCTATAAAGTGATGATACCTGGTTTCCAACTGCTAAATGTGCCTGTTTCCAGCATTGTGATTACAGAGCCACAAAATGATAAAAAAAAAAAAAAAGACAGCAGTGGAATCAAAAGGAGGAACAAAAGAAAGGCAGAGGGCGTGACTAAGAGTGGGGTCTGGAGAGAGAGCTCGAGCATGGAAACCAGGGGCCACAAGTGCAGGTGCCCACGGGGACCGCCTGGGTGATGACAGTAGGCGGGCGGGCTGGGCTGACAGTAGGAAACAGCGGGGAATGCGGTGAACTGCAGAGCGTGAGCTTGTCTACAGGAGCAGTGACCACCACCTCCAGCCAATTGTTGCCACGTGAGAACGTGGGTGATGCTGGATCTTCCCATTTCTGAAGAGAAGGTAGAAATCAGATTTTTAAGCAAAATCTCCTGCTTTTTAAATTTTATCAATGAATTTTTTAAAAACATGACACGGCCAAACAACACACCACCGCCACCATCCTGAGGGCTGTGCTTAGCTCTCTGAGGGCTGGGTCTTGACCAGTGCAAAAAAGAACAAGTCCACCCAGTCTCCAATTCAACCACCACACTTCACTCCTCTGGGTTCACGAATGGGGCAATTCTGGGACTGTGGGGGACCGACCTCAGCCTCACTACAAACTGTGCAATTTATCACTTGCGTGTTTGGGGTTTATCACTTGTCTCCCCGTCCCCCCGCCAACTCTAATAGAAGCTCCAGGGGACAGACTTTTTGCTCTCTTGTTCACCGATGTATCCCAAGCAGCTGGTAAAGTACCCAGTGCACAGTAGGAGCACAGTGAGCTTCTGTTTGATGCACAAAGGATAGAAAAGAGCCAGTTGGGCCTCCCTTTTAACAGGCCTGCCAGGAGAGCCCTCCTCGGCCAAGCAATGCTACTCACCCCTCCAGGGGCATTTCCCAAGCCGCTCAGGACAAATGGGCTGACCAGCCCTCAGCTTCCTTCTCTTTCCTTTTAGGTAGGGTGTTATGGTTGGTGGGAGGGGAGAATGGGGACCCACCTAGGCCCTCATACCAGAGTCTGGGAGTGAACAAAGCAGATCTGACAGAGGTTAAGGAGGAGAGAGACGGACAGACAGGCAGAGGAGAAAAAAAGAGAAAAAGAAAAATTGTCCCATGCCAACAACGGTCAAAATGCATTATTAGGGTGTCCAGGAAATTATAGCTTATGTCCATTAGTTCTTTCAGGGTTAATATTGATGCAGATATTATTTCTATCCACGGCCCCATTTATTTGAAATATTATGACTGGGAGTAGCTGCTGCCGTGAATCAAATCAATTGATGGAGTAGTTAGCTGTGCCACCAGGGCAGCCTGCCCGCCCCCTCCCCCCGCCGCGAGCGTGAAATATTATGGAGACGGTTCCTTAAAGTGAGCACTTTATCATCATTTGTCTGCAGGCTCCTGCTAGGGCTGCCTTGCCCGGCTTCCGGTTGGGTGCGAAGAGCTGTCATAACTCAATCAGGCGGCTAACGCGGCCGCCTGGGTACCTCCAGCCCACGGCGGATGCCCGGAGCCCGCTGAGAGCCGGTGGTCCCCGGCCAGGCCCTGCTGCTGGCCACGTGCAGGGGAGACATATTTTTGGAGGCAGAACGGGAGGCCTGTTTCCCTGTGCCACTTACCATCCTCCAAACACAATTTGTCATTTCCCACCAGCAACATTTTGGTCACACTGTTTTCTCAGCCTGGAGCGCCTCCTCCACCAGCTGTGTCTGCCAAGATGCTATACGCTCTCAAAACAGAATCTGAGACATAGGCCCGTGGCCGGGTGCAGGGGCCGCTTCGGATCCCCTGTGCCCTACCACCTCCAGGGGCAGCATCATTTAGCTGTCACCTAACAATACTAACAATAGTAATACTTGAGTCCTAGCAGAATTCAGATCATCTGTGCAGGGTTGTATGCTGGTGGTTGGCAAACTTTTTCTGGAAAAGGCCAGATGGTAAATATTTTAGGCTTTGTGGGCCCATAGGGGATCTGTTACAACTACTCAATTCTATCCTAGGCGATGAGTGAAGGAATGGGCGTGGCCTGACCTGCCCTCTGGGTCTTAGTTTGCTCTCTCCATTTTATGCTATTATCTCATTTAATCCTCTCCCCAACCTTTTGCTCAAATGTCACCTTCTCGATGAAGTCTTCCCTGACTAAATCTTGGCATCCCCCAGCCCACTTTCTTGCTTCATTTTTCTCCGTAACTTTTATCATATATTTTAAAATATACTTTTGCTTTACTATGTTGCCAATAATAACACCACCACACTGGCTGCTAGAATGTCAGCTCCATGAGGACAGGGACTTCACCTGTTGTGCTCGTCACTTGCACTTCCAGTGTCCAGCACAGTGGCTGGCACATAATGGGAACCGATGGCCCCATGAGGTATGTGCTATGGTAGCCCCATTTTTCAGATGAGAAAACTGAGGATCAGAAAGCCGCGGGCATTGTCTAAGGTCATCCGGCTCCTGGGCACATGCTTGAGTCCTCACTGAGGTTTTATTTATTTTTTTGTTTTTGGTGTATCAACATAAATCCTTTTTTGTACATACAAATACATAATTGTATTCATTCATGCTTTTTTGAAGCCCTGTAGGGTAGGAGATCCTGCTAGTATTCTGCTTGTGCAGGTAAAGAAACTGACTCAGAGAAGTGACTTGTCTCTGAGGTTAGGTAGCCAGCAAGTGGTGAAGTGAGGAACTGAACCCTCTTCGTCAAAGGCCATTCTCTTGCCTCACTGGCACCCTTGCTGTCCTATACTTTGCGGGCAGAACTAAGAGCCCGGGGCCTGGGAGTACCTGGTAGGGAGGTGGGCAGCCCTGAGCTTACCCCTCACTGGCTTTTGACTTACCTGTGAGCAGGGTGAAATCATCGCCTCCATGATCACACCTGAGGACACCAAGGGCTCTGGGCTGGGCTCAAGGATGCTACAAAAGACTCTCCCACTGGTCCTCCTCCCATCCCTGTGCTCCCAAGACCCGTGCTTCCCCTCTGACCCCCTTCCCAGCATCTTCTCCCCACTCAGCTTTGCCCACACTCTTCCCACCACCTGGAGCACCTTTCCTCTTCCTCTTTAGATTCTTTGCATCCCTGAACAAAGGTTGAAAAAAATACAAACTTTTCGCAGGTGCTCTTGGGGGCTGCCCTTTGGCCGCAAGAAGCGAAGCTTGAAACCCTCCTCCTCTGGGGCTGGACCACCCTGGGGAAAGAAAGGAGAAGAGGTGAAGCCCACTCGGGACAGGATCAGGGCTGTCTTGCCACACCCCTTGGGAAGCCCTGGGACACCTGAGGACGTATGGCCGTCTCCAGCCACCTTCTGAACCGGAAGGCAACAGAGTTTGAAGTTCCCTTGCAGATAATCCAGAATTCAACGCAGAGAACCCTAAGAAGCTTAGAGACTGTGACGATTAATTTTATGTGTCAACTTGGCTAGGCCATGATACCCAGTGTTTGGTCAAGCTCCAGCTCTTCCCTGGGTCTCCAGCCTGTCAGCATGCCAGCCTGCCAGCCTGCCCTATAGATTTCATATTTGCCAGTCCCCACAATTGTGTGAGCCAATTCCTTAAAATAAATCTCTCTCTCTTTCTCTTCCTATATCATCTATATCTATATCTATATCTATACCTATACCTATATCCATCCTATTGGTTCTGTTTCCCTGGAGAACCCTGAATATTAATAATGTTAATACACAACTTTAACTCTTCAGTTGACAGAGAGAGGTACCAAGGCACAGAGAGGGCAATAAACGTACCCAGTGTCACACAGCAGATAATAACGAAGCTTGGATCATTCAAAAAGCCCCCTAGGCTAAAATTCTTGCCCTGTAGTGAGGGGCTGGGGTCCCACCTCCACACTTCTAAGCCTTCCAGTCAGGTAGAGGGCAGATATCACAAGTGTTTGAAGAAAATGAGTTCCTCACCAGAGGTGAGTGGGCGAGGAATGAGAAATCAAAAATTCAGTGTGAAAATACAGAAATCTAGCCGCAGAGCCAATTTTCCATCACACTTAGCAACTCCATTTGATGTGATAGTTTACTAATAAAACATGAGCATTACGGTAACATAATATTTTAAGTATCCATTAACTAATACGTAAATATAATGGAACCTTATGGAAATATACTTAAGCTGTCACCAACACCCCTAATGTAATATGCATGATTTCCAGGGCTATTTATAACTCCTTGGGTTCACTCTCTCCCCAGTGACTTCATGGGCTCAGTGAAAAGAGGATCTTGTTTTCTCTCCCCAGCCCCTGTCTCAATATACTCAACCTTGTGGCCCCTCTCCCTGCGGTACTGCACGGGCCTGGCCAATACCCATTTGCCACATAAGGGCCAGGCACATACCTGCCATGATCTGGGCCCAGCCTCCTGGCATGGAGCCAGTGATCTGGCAGACACACCCTACGTGGGAGATGAGAGTTGTCAAAGAGGAACGGCAGGGGGTTGTGAGAGGGCAAACCAGGGAGGCTTCTCGGAGGAGGTGATGCTTGGGCTGAGGAATAGAGGATGGGCAGGAGTCGGCTGGGGGAAGCAGAGCAAGCAGAGGGAAGGGAGTAGCACGGTGAGGGAGCCAAAAGGGCCGAGGCCCAGGCGTGAAAAGCAGGCAACATTTCTTCTGGGAATTGAATGGAGCCCAGATGCTGATGCAGAGATTACAAGGAGAGAGAGTGGCAAGACAGAAGGTTTGAGCGGTGAGCAGAAGCCAGGTTGCAGAAGGCCAGATGACAGGGAGAGACTCTTCTACAAAGGGCCAGAGTAGGCACCCAGCTGTGCAAGGGTCTGCAAGGCTGTTTCGACTCATACCGGCACTTCTGACATCACCAAGCAACCAATTCCCTGATTCTCCAGACACCAGCTTGGTGTGCCACGACTCAGTTCAATTCTGACACTAACCACCTAGCGTCAGACCCCCAGGTTCAAAGGCTCGGTCCCACAAGACTGTCCCCACTTCAGATGTCAGTCACAAGTTTTGGGTCTCCAGGGTACCCACACTCCTGACTTGGCTACAAAGTCTAGGGGGTTACCACACAGAAAATATTTTAGTGAAGTACTTTGCTTACAATTACTGGTTTGCTGTAGAGGACACAACTCGGGAACAGCTAGATGGAAGAGAGGCATAAGGTCTGCGGGGGTCGGGGACGGTGCAGAGAACTTCCATACCTTCTCCAGGCACGACCTGCCAACACCTCGACGTGTTCACAAACCCAGAAGCTCACCAAATCTTATTATTTAAGAGTTTTAATAGAGCTTAACCTTCAGCAGCTGTCCCCTTTCTGGGAGGTTGGTGGATGGGGGCTAAAAGTTCCAACCCTCTGATCGCTTGGCCTTTGTGGTGACCAGCCCCATCCTGAGACAATCAAGGGGCCCCACCCAAAGTTACCTCCTTAGCATAAGCTGAAGGGTACAAAAGGGAGTCCTTATGATTAACAAAGGACACTCCTGCCACCCAGGCAATTCCAAGGACTTCGGCAGCTCGGTAGACTTGGAGGAGGGGAAAAGGAGATGCCCCCAGCCCATTCCAGCTGTGGATTTATGTCCTGAGATGTGTTGAAAAGGAATCCGAACCCCTAGTCTCCACTCAGACTGTCTATACAACCTTGGACATCCCCTCTCTGGGCCTAGATGTTCTTATTTGTGAGCCTGGAGCTGGAGCAGGGCTGTCAAGGCCTTCTAGGTCAGGCCTTCTAGGAGGACTTCAGCGAGCCTGGTCCCTGCCCACGCAGCCATCAAACCTAGCAACTGCTGACAGTGTTGCCAGCAGACTTTGGTACGAAACATCTAGCAGATCATCACCTGCAAAGTGCGGAGCGGGAATCACCGCTGGGGGCATCGCACCTCTGCCAGAAGCCCAGCGATGCCTCTTCCATGCGTCTGATGTATGGGGCTTTTATAGCTCTCTGAGCTTGGGTTTCCCAGAAGCAAATCCTGAGATAAAGCTTTGAATGCAAGTGCTTTATCTGGGGAGTGAGGAACTGGGCTATGGGGCAAGGAGGACAGCAAAAGCAGAGCGAGTTGTTGAGCTAGTTGCCGCTGTGGCCTCAGGAGTGAAATCCCCCGGGAACTCCAAAACTCTGCTTTAGGGTTAGCCTATCGAAGGGTGACGGAGCTGGGGAGTTACAGGCCAAGTCTCATGAGTCATGAGTGAAGGAGGTTTCCTGGTAGACACTGATCCCTGGAGTGTCCGGCCTGCTAAGCACATAGCCTGAAAGGCCTTCCCTCATCTTGCAGAACAGCTCTCAAGCAAAGCCATCAGATATTGGCAGTTGGAAGCTGGTCGGGGCAAGAATAATAGTCAGGCTCACAGAGTATGAGCAGGACACCGACAGGATCACCTACGACGGCTAAAATTCAATGCTTTCAAGTGACTGCACAGTCTCATTGGAGTCTTGAAGGGCCTGTCTGAAGATGGCAAGGAAGAAATACAGTCATCCCTCGATATCCATGGGAAAATGGTTCCAGGATACCCCCCTCCCCACAGACACTAAAATCCAAGGATGCGCAAGTCCTTTATATACAATGGCATTCTATTTGCATATAACCTATGAACATCCTCCAGTATGCTTTAAGTCATCTTTAGATTACTTATAATACCTAATACAATGTAAACCCCATGTAAGAAGTTGCCAGCGTGCAGCAAATCCAAGTTTTGCTTTTAGAACTTTCTGGAATTTTTTTCCCAAATATTTTCAAGACGTGGTGGTCAAATCCATGGATACGAAACCTGAGGATACAGAGTGCTGGCTGTAACTGACAATCCTCATTTGACAGATGAGGTCAGTGTGGTTTCAGGAGGAGACTGACTTTCCCCAGCCTGGAATGTTTTCCTCTTGTCCCTTTGGCTTCAGTGCATCTCCTTTGCCCGGAGTACACTTCCTCCATGTAGCCTTTTCCTTTGTTGACAGGTCATTCACCTTGAGCTGGAATCCTAGACTATGATCAACCACTAAGATTTGTGGGGCTGTTTGTTACCACAGCATAACCTCGTTTATGCTGACTGATACAGATCCCTGAAAAGGAGTCTGGTTTAAAAATAAAAGCAGTTAAGTAAGCAATAACAGAGAACATGTGGCTATGGCAAAAAGTAATACAGTATTCTGCACGTAACTGACATTTGTGGAGCAAACAATGCCTTTGTGCTAATAGGTTGGTACATTTCCTGGGGGGGGAGTTTATTTAAAAAGTGGAGGAGCAACTTGGTTTGCTGATTATCATTCAAAGGTGAGCTACAGAGAGAAGCTTCAGTCAACCTTCTTAGTCTCTGGGACGTACACTCTGGGCTTGCGGGGCACTGCTGGGCTGACTAGGGTGGACTTGACCATCAGGACTCTGACTCCCCTGTAATACCCACATCCTAGAGTCTTGAAAGGATTAAATGTAGCTGGGCACGTGCCATAGTACATCTCATTAAGACGCAACTGCAGGACGCGTCGTCGTGCCACGTATCACTAAGAAAGAAAAATATCTGGTAAACCCTGATGTAATATCTTAAGGGAGGGTGAAGCAACAATTAGCCGGACCAGTCTTTTGTTGCTTTTGAATTTGTCATGTATTCCCAGGTATTTGGCAACTTCTCCCGCCTTTGGCTCACTCTTGGCAGGGGCTAGACAATTCTTTCAAACGTATCTCAGTAATATAAAGCAACAACAACTTCATCTCCTTGAGCTATCTTCCCGTCTTAGGTTCCATTATGCATGTTGTTGTGGAACGTTCCTTTGCAAGGGAATAATACATCGTGGTCGCTCCAGCAGTAAGCGTTTGCGACTCTAATCCCAGCTGCGTGCCCGCCGTCTTATCTGTGCCTTTCTGCCTCCACAGTAACTTTTCATTCCGTCACTGAATCACACAGTCTGATCTTTTTGAAGATGCATAAAATGGCAATTACACTCCGCACGGGTAGTACAGCAATGCAGAGCCCTCCACTGACGTGACAACAATGGGGACGGCTATGACCACGCTCGCCAGGCGATGACGACCGCATCATGACAGCCACTTGGCCGATGGCTTGAGACATCATCGTTTGTGAAATGGGGCCCGATATCAGAACGTGAAAATGGAAAAAAAAAAAAAAAAGCCATCTTAGAATTGATGAACTCGGTAAGTGTCGGTTGTGGAGTAGCTGCTCATCTCGTTTTGGGGCTGATTACCATTTTTATATGGTACACTTGCAGGTGCGTATGCCGAAAGTGGAGGGAAAGAGGACCCGTGGAAGGGGTGGGTGGTGGTGGGACTTGGGGTGCTTTGGGAAAAGTGATTCTCAACCAGGGGGGAGGCCACTAAACTCCTCGGCCCCCGCTTCCAGAGGAATAGCAGACGGCGCCCTTTTCAATCCAACCAGTGTGGATCGAACACCTACTGTATACAGGCACCATGTGGGAGAAGGGGGCGAGGAGGACACAGGACAGAACATGAGGTGACAGCAGTCACCACCTCCTGGGGTCCTTAGGCAAAAGGGGGAGATAGGTACCTGCACACACAGCCATGGTGCCCAGTGGATAGCAGTTAACTCTAACACAGCCAGCGACTCAGGAAAGGGTTTGGAGAGCCCTGAGGGTGTCACTGTGTTTGCACCTGGAAAGGCTTCCTGGAGGAGGAGGATAGTGAGCTGAGCTTTCAAACAGGGAGGATTAAGGCATGGGATGTGGAGGGAGGGGGGTGCTGGGCAGTGGCAGCCGGCTGAGCTGAGCAACAACAGGTATGAATTGAGGACCGCAAGCTGGTCTCCATTAACTTAACCTCCTATGCAAACGCTCTAGAACTAGATCCAGACCCAAGCCCATGACCTAGCCTAGGCTCCGGCTCCTTTCCAAGTTGCATGGGTACATATATACCCAGAGGCAGATCCAGGTAGGCACTCACACCCAGGCTCCCGTACCTGCTCAGTGGGGCAATCACATGCCCATGCATGCCCACGTCCACGCGCTTGCATCTACGAACGCTGTGGATATGTACACATGTACACGTGTGTGTGCACACACAGAGGCACACCCAGCTGCACTCACATACTGCCTCCTGCAGGTGCTCTTTGGGGCAACCACATGCATGTACACAAACAGGTGTACATGTACATACAGGGGTACACATGGGTATACCCTTAGAGGCACACACACATACATACAGTCTGGGTGCATTTTTTGCAAAAAGAGGAGCAATGAGTTCCCTCCCTGCATCCATGCCACTGGGACTCTCCTTCCCCCACACTGACTCTGGGCTTAACCATGTAATTTGATTTGGCCAGTGGGAAAGTAGCAAATGCAGATAGAGATTGAAAAGTGTTTGTATGTTAAGACTTGCTCTTGCTGTATTTGGAACTGTGTGAGCCAGCCCTGGATAGCTTGCTGGAGGCTGAAAGACCATGTGGCCAAGTCATCCCCTGACTTCCAGTCAACTGCCAGTGCCAGACACAGGAGTGATGTCTCTGCAGACCACCTGCAGCAGAGTTACCAGCTGCCCCAGACACATGGACAGGCTCAGCAGAGTTTAGCCAAGCTGAGAAGAACCTCCCAGCCAACCCACAAAGTTAGGAGAAATTATAAATGTTTGTTGCCTTAAGATGCTAAATTTTGGGGTGACTTGTTATACAGCACAAGCTAACTGATACAAGCAGTGACACAGGAACATACAGAGACATACCACACATATACCCATGCATTGCCTGTACTTATCTGTATAGGAGAGCACAGAAAGGTAAACTCACACACACTTCGGTGATCACACACACAGCACACACGTGTGCATGCATAGACAGTGCACTTACACAAGTACACCTACAACATATTATGTAACACACGTACACATATATGTAAACACTCGTGCCTGCGCATGTAGACAAACACCACCCAAGTCAGGACTCTATGGACCAGTGAGTGGCCATGAACCGTGGCCCTCACATGCTTCCTGGAGTCCAGTGGCTGAGGGAAGGCAGTTGTCCTGGGAACAAGTACCATGCAGACAAGCCAGGACCCACAGACACACTGAGGCCCCACTGCTGAGAGAGGAAGCACCCAGTGCTTCCCGGTGACCCCGTGCACTGTCCATCTGGTTCCGTCTCATTGCCGGTTGCTAAGCCTTGGGCTCAGCACATGGCAACACTGTTAGAAGGGCACTTCCCTGGCTGCACAGTGCTGCTATGCTCTCCTTGTGACTCAGACCCCGTCCTACTCCAGAGTCCAGAGGGCCATGGCTTTGCAGCCTCGAGGAATGCGTGTCGGCCAGGTCCCCGCTGTGGGCACAGGAACGCTTGGGGTGGGAGGTGGTGATCCAGGCCCTTTGCTTCCCCCAGCACACCACGCTGCCGTGTGTCTCCTGGCAGACACGCATGCAGGTAGAGACAGAGGTTAAAAGCAGACAGGTGCTCACTGCTGAAGATTCGGATTGAGTGGTATGTCTCCCAATGGCCTCGCCTTCCTTGGAATGCCTGTTTGCCCCTGCGTTTGAAATGTTCTCTTATGCTTCCTTGCACAGCATGTACTTCAACTTTCCACGTGTTTTCTGTTTCTTTTGCCTCTCTGAGGACTGTCCACCTGTCCCTCTCTAGCTCTATGCCCACCCCGCCCCCAAAGTCTGGACCACTACAAACACTTGCCTGGGAGATGACAGTGATCTCCTAACTGACCCCGTACACCAGGCATGGCCCCTCCAATCCATTCTTCATCCTGCTGATGGGATCTTTCTAATATGCAGAGCTGGTCCCTGGGTCAAAAGTCCATCAGTGGGCTTCCCTGGTGGTGCAGTGGTTGAGAGTCCGCCTGCCGATGCAGGGGACACGGGTTCGTGCCCCAGTCCAGGAAGATCCCGCATCCGACGGAGCGGCTGGGCCCGTGAGCCATGGCCGCTGGGCCTGTGCGTCCGGAGCATGTGATCCGCAATGGGAGAGGCCACAGCAGTGAGAGGCCCGCGTACAAAAAAAAAAAAAAAAAAGTCCATCAGTGACACAAGCCCCTTAACATGGTCCACAAGCCCCTCGGTGATCCAAGTCCTGAGCCCCTCTCCATCTTCCCTCTCTCTACTCCACCTCATCCATCTTTTCTGGGTCAGCGATGTCTATCTACAGTTCCTCGGGGCCCTCAGTCACCTCTGGGCCTTTGAACCTGCTGTCCCTGTGGCCTGGAATGCCCTTTCCCAGCTCCCGTACTTCACTCCAATCACGCTTTTGTATGCTTAGCTGTTCCTGACACAGCTTAGCTGCCACCTCTTCTGCAAGGCTTCCCTGAATTCCAAGGTTGGGTGGGTCCCCAGCCTCTACCGTGCCCAGTACTTAACAGATTGTGTGACAATTACTTCATTAGTTATTTGCACACACACGTGCATGCACTAGTATAGGAGCTCCTTGGGGGCAAGGCCTGTGTCTTGATCAACATTTTGTCCCCAAGGACTCATCTGGCATGTAGTAGTCTGGAGTAAATGATTGCTGAAGGAAAGAAGGAAGGAAAGAAGGAAGGAAGCAAGGAAGGGAGGGAGGGAGGATGGGAGGAGGGAGGGAGGGAGGATGGGAGAAGGAAGGAAGGAAGTGAGGAAGGGGGAGGGAGGGAGGGAGGGAGGGAGGATGGGAGAAGGAAGGAAAGAGAAAAGCTCAGGGAACAGTGGAGACTATGTCCTTGGCCAAGTGTGGTGCTGATGTAATTGCCTGTACCATCCTCATCCCCTTAATAGAAGGGTGATGCATGCAGCTCTCGTGCTCTGAGCTGCACTCCCTTCTTGGCCAAGGTCCTCCCTCTGTCTGGGCAGATCGGCTCACTTCTCTGAGACGACTGCTCTCCTGGCACCTGCCTGATCCATCCCAAACTCGCTCCCGTTTTAGGCACTTCAGGGAACATCTGCTTCTCTCTTATCATCCATATTCTGCATGTTTGAGGCCGCAGGTGCTGACTGGCTGGCGGGTGTTGATCATGGGTAGGTTGTGGCCTTCCCTCGAGGAAAACCATGGAGTACAGGTAGGAGAGGCACAAGGCCCGAAACAGCATTGGGAGGGGACCAGGCTGAAGCAGCTTAGACTCTGCAGCACAAGGATTTCAGTTCAGGGATGAAGAGGGACTCTTGAAGGCAATATCCTCTATTGTCCATTTGCTTTGGTCAAGAACTTGTTGCAGCCCATGTACCTGAGGAAGGAGGCGTCCAGGGGAGGCAGGACGACTGAGATGTGCTCCATGGCTTCTACCACATGCAGTTCCCTGGCTCATAAGGTAGGTGTGAGTCTTATGCCAGTACGCCGAATACCCATGAGACGAGGGAATGTGTGAAGAACGTCAGGCAGCTCTTACCAAGTTCTGAGTCAAGAAGGTTTTCTTCCACTGGAGAGGAGGGAAGGGCATCATCGAAGAGGAGGGAGCTGATCAGAGTAGACTTTGGCTAAACTGAGACTGAGTTGGGGGCCCGGGACTTGTTCTAGTTAGAGGTGATAGTAACACAGCTGTCATTTGTCAAGAACCAGCTGAACGAGGGGCGCTGCCCAGACCTTTTCCCATATCAACTGTGAGCCTCCAAGCAAGCCTGCTGAGCTGGTCTTACTGCTTCCATTTTATAGATGAAGCCGCTCTGGACCAGAAGGGAAGAGACCTGCTGAGGCAGCTTGCCTTAGAGCTCAGGCTTTGAAACAAGGGCTTTCTAGCGTCAGAGCCCGATACGTCAACAAGCTTCTGTGTAAAAAACCATTCTAAAATGAGCGGCTTCAACAACAACAATCATTTGTTATTATCTCATAGTTTGAGGGGCGCCTGGGCTCACCTCCGTGGTTCTCGCTGGCATCTCTCGAGCAGTTCCTTCCTGCCAGCTGGTGATGAGGCTGGAATCGTCTGAAGGGACCTCAGTGGAACGAGACGGTGGCTGCTTCTGGGCTGGAGACTGGGACAGTGAGTGTCCTCGGGCATTCTCTCTCTTCCTGTGGCCTCTTCAGCATGGTGGCTTCAGCATGGCGGCTCAGGTCCCTAAAGGTGTGTATCTCAAGAGAGATGTCAGGTGGATGGTATTGACTTGCACGATCTGGACTTGGACATCACCTAGTGTCACTTCGTCCTGTGTCACTTGTACTGCATTGCTTCAGCCGAGGCCATCAAGAAGGTAATCCACCTCCCCAGGTTCCAGGGGAGGGCTCTATCGCCTATGCCTCTTCATGGGGGAGTAGCAAAGTTCTAGAAGGGTACGTGGGACAGGAAATATGGTTCTGACTACTTTTGCCACACCTGGGTTCCATGATGCCCACAGGTCAAGGCCTGGAAGCAGGAGAGTAGGAATAGGGTCTGATCTGGGAAATGGGGCCAATGACCCACTGAGCAGCAGCAGGAAGCTTCCGCTGACAAAGTGAGGAAAGGCTGCTTCAAGGATGCAGACAACGGCCACAAGTCATGAGCTAGGTGACAGGGGTGTCAATAAAGAGGAAAGAGAGGGAAGCCATACAACAAAGAGTTACCGACTGGGGACCAGGTCAGAGGGTCGAGGAGAGACAGGGCACATCCTAAGTAAAGTCCAAGATCTGGACCTGGATAACCTGGGATGTGGGGTTCCCAGAACCAAAGTGGGGGAATTAGAGGAAGCGTTGGTTTGGGAAAGTTTACTTTGGTGTCCTGTTGAGTGAGAGGCATGAAGAGGGTACGTTGGAAAACGACCCAGTGGAGGTAGAATTGTCGGTCTAGATCTTAGCGGACTGGGACGGCAAATGCAGATTACAAGGGACTCAGGGTGGGGTTGGAAGCCATCAGCATGGTTGAGCCCACCAAGGCTGAGAGAGCAGAGCACCTGGAGAAGACAGCCAGAACTCGAGAGCTCTGGTATTTGGAGGTGGTGCAAGAAAAAGGAGCAGTAGTGGCCCATCCAAAGGAAAGGCCTGAGAAGACCTTTATGATCCCAAGACTCTAGGAAAACCCTAAGTGGAAGGGCAGGGATAACAGTTACTCAGCCCAAGTCCCGTCCCCTTCAAGTCTTCTGCAGGACCTCGCCTGTCTTTTCCCCGTTGGATCTAACTGCTGACCTTTTCTGCTGGTGTAAACTCTATCCTTAGAGTAGTGGAAGCCCCCATGAAGACAGGCACCATGTCACAGGCACCTGTGACATCAGTGTTCGTCTTGGCATGCATAGCTTGCTGTATGCAAAGACCTTTGGTTGAGTGGTTGTGAAACAAGTAAAAATGGGGCTTCTCTGAGAGTTGAGGGCCTGGCACCTCTGGTGGGTGATAGCTCTGGTGGGCTCTCTCCCTCTGGCCTGAGCTCCCTCCACCAAACTCCCAAAAGAAAATTCCCAAACCACTCATCTCCCCTGAGGTTTTCATGGCACAACCGAGGCCTAGGAAAGGAAGTGATTTTCCAAGGGGTCCCACAGATGGTCAGGCAATGGGCCTGCGAGTGAATGTCACCAGGTCAGCCTCATGTCCAACAGACCCCAGAGCTGTGACTTAGGAACAGAAGGAGTGACAAGGGGGCAACAGGCCTTCCCCATGAAGTGGACACACCCCCTGAGAGGCAGCCCTGGGCATGGCAGCCAGGTCAGCGCAGGCAGAAGCCCGGGCAGGATGGGCCGCCAATGGACTGGGCCAGCCGGAGCGCCACGCTGGCCGAGGCCCCTCCCTGGGCAGCCCCCTCCCTGGGCAGCGCCTTGGGAACCTTGCGGCAGGCTGAGCTCCTTGCAGACCCCGGGGTCCGAGGGCGGAGGGGAGGAAGGGAGACATTGCTGTGGTTTTGCGGCCCAGGAGGGAACATACTTAGGATATTTAGGGGATGGACAGGGAACAGCCCCACTCCCCCCAGGCTCTGCCTGCCAGCGCTCAGCCACTGGAACATGCCATTTGCGAAACGTCTTCATTTTCTCTCAGTCGTTGGCCAGGTTCCCACCACACTCATTGAGAGCGGGAAGAGGGGGCCAGGAGAGGGAAGGTGAGGGCCGTAGAGGGCAGCCAAGGGGAATTGGAAAGCTGGTTCCCCAGAGCTCTCTGTGCAAAGAAAACACCCCAGAGCCTGCCAAATCTGGCTGCCACACGGCCTGACGCCACCCCACGTGGCTCCCCAAACCCCTCCTGCCGTCTCACAGGAAGTCACATGTCCCCCCCCCCGCTGTGGGCTGGTGAGGGCGCACCTCCAACCAGGACCCCAACACGCAGACTGGGCTGCATCTGTCCAGCCACGTTGTGGAGCCTGGCTGCAGGGATGCCAGTGCAACACCCCATTTAGGCTGGGCATCTGGCCTGCTGACGATAAACCTCTCAAGTCAGTCTTTATTTTTATAGACCATGGCTTAAATGTCCCAGCCACTGCGAGTCCTGCCTTCCCTTGCTGATTTGTAATTTTCAAACATCTTGATTTATTGCTCAGAAGCCCCTGACTGGGGCCACAGACACAGGATTTCAGAAATGTCAGAGCTGGGAAAGAAAATGCCAGGGCTGTTTTCCTCCAACTGCCTTATTTACTGATGGAGAAACAGAGGCCCATAGAGAAATTTAGGCACCTGGAAATAAACTGTAGATTGATATAAAGAAATGCTGGTATTGGTGGGAGGTGTCAAGTGTGAGGAGAAGAAATAAACTTTAGAACCATGTGTATTTTCGTTCGAATCCTCACTGTGTCATTTTAGCAGCGTGACCTTGGGAAAGTTTACTAAAGGTCTGCACCTCAGCCTTCTCATCTGTAAAATGGGAAATGGCCTGCCCATCCATCCATGGTGACCGGCGAGTAACAGGCGCTCCATAAACATACCTTCTGTCTCTAGGTATCAGATGGACACCTGTACACCCACCGTCCCCCTGTTATTGATTTTCGATGAATTCGAGAACTGGGCATTTCACAGAAGGCCAGACTCCATGGGACTTTGTCAGGCGAATGTGACACAGCATTATGGAGACAGTTGGAGCCAGGCCTAGGGACAGAACCTTCCTCTAGAGAGGGCCAAAAGGGACCAGCGACGGGAAGGGGGTGTGTCAGAAAGCCCGCCTCGCCCCGGTACCCGAGACGTCACCCGATCGGGGCGGATTCAGTGGTGGACCGCTCTGCCCAAGGCATCGGAAAGTAGAGCCCTGGCTCCAAGTGTGGAACAGAAGATTTACCTTAAAGATACCCCGGCTGGGGCCCGATAGAGATCAGCTGGCATTTCGTGTGGCTGAAAGAGCGGCAACTGAATCCTCTGCCCTGCCTGACCCGGCCCCTGTACCAATGCTGCAGATCAATTTCTATTTTTTCCTTTCTTCTGTAAACAGTGGCGCTGGGGCAGGTCTGCCTGGATGGCTCGCCCACAGGCCCGCCCCAGAATCTGTGATCGTCTATAGCAGATAATGCTGGCTTGAATGTGCCTCCATCCCAATTTTCATTCACACTGAGCTTTTTTGGCACTTTAGTAATGAAAAAAGAGAGAGGAAAAAAGAGAAGGGGTGGCAAGGTTGGGTGCGGGGGAGGTGACGATGGGAAGAGCCATCGATATGAAACATCCCGGCTCAGATTCTGGGCAAACAGCTGCTTTGTGTTTAGAATTTGGGGCTTGACTGGGTTTCAAGGCAAACCACAGCACTGAAGCAAGCCTTTCTTCTCTGTGCCAACAGGCGCCCACAAACGCCTAAATTTAGAAGCCGGCGATTGCCCTCATGTAGGATTTTAGGGGAAACTCAGGTAATACAAACTGTCTCGGATCAGAAAGGTTTATGAACTCACTGTGTTGATGGAGTTGACTGGTCTCGCTCCTGGTGGCAGTAAAGGGTCCTTTTGGCTTCACCTTTTTACTCAAAAGCACAAAAGTGATTTCCATCCTGGAAATGCAGACGACATCCTCTGTTTTGAGACATCCCTTCTCTGTGCATCACCTGGAACTCGTCTGCCAGGTGCCCCCGCCCCCCTCCCCTCCCCCCCCACCAGATGTCTGCACCTGGGCGTCTGCCACGCGTCTCCCGGCTCTAGAGCGGCTGCTTGGGGCTGCTTGTCCCATGAAGAGGGCCTCGCAGGCGTATTCCCACAGAGATGACTAAAATCGTATTTTATAGGAGGTGGGGAGATTGGGGAGAAAGAGATAAATGAAGACAAAATAGCAAAGAAAGGAGAAGCAAAAAAAGAGGGGGAGGGTCTGAGCCAAGACATCACTCAGATTCTGTCCACTTTTATCGCAGATTTGCCCTGAGGCTGTGGATGTGTCCTCCCCATCTGGACACCAGTGTCCTCCCATGCCCTGCATCGGGGTCTCATCCTCTTGACACTTATGTGCAGTGGGACAGAAAGGAGAAGTCCACTATTTACTCCCTCCCCACATTCTCCTCTTCCTTGTAAACCCAGAAAAAGGAAGTTGTCAACTAGGGAGAAAAGGATCGCTATGTGAGCTTGAGTAAATATCTTAACTCTTCTGGTCTCATTTTCCTTATATGTAAAGTATGGGACTTCCCTGATGGCGCAGTGGTTAAGAATCCGCCTGCCAATGCAGGGGACACGGGTTCGAGCCCTGGTCCGGGAAGATCCCACATGCCATGGAACAACTAAGCTCGTGCGCCACAATTACTGAGCCTGCGCTCTAGAGCCCGTGAGCCACAACTACTGAGCCCGTGTGCCACAACTACTGAAGCCCATGTGCCTAGAGCCCGTGCTCCGCAACAAGAGAAGCCACTGCAATGAGAAGCCTGTGTACCGCAACTAAGAGTAGCCCCCGCTCGCCACAACTAGAGAAAGCCCGTGCGCAATAACAAAGACTTAAAGCAGCCAAAAATAAATAATAAATAAATTTATTTTTTAAAAGTATGGGTAGCGCTTCCCTGGTGGCGCAGTGGTTGAGAGTCCGCCTGCTGATGCAGGGGACATGGGTTTGTGCCCCGGTCCGGGAAGTTCCCACATGCAGCGGAGCGGCTGGGCCCGTGAGCCATGGCCGCTGGGCCTGCATGTCCGGAGCCTGTGCTCCGCAAGGGGAGAGACCACAACAGTGAGAGGCCCGTGTACCGCAAAAAAAAAAAAAGTATGGGTAATAATACCCTCCTGCCTCCCAGGGTAAAAATAAAATAAAATAATGTTTATAAAGCACCATGAGAGGGCATTCTCAGTACTTGGGAGGGACTTGAGGTATGGCTGTCGTTATGTCATTAATGTTATTTCTACTGACCCATGGGTTTGACTTGTTCTTGTCCTCACTGATATCTGAAATACAGCAAAGGAGGCTAAAGCAGTGGAGCAAAGGCAGCATCTGGTAAAAGCTAAGTGGCCCAGATAATAGTCACCGCAGAGGAGGGGCTGGGTAGTAAGGAGGTCTGCCTGGAAGAGGTGAGAGTTAAGGGACAAGGTAACATGGTAACCAAGGTGCAGACTCTGGAGCTAGACTTCCTGGGTCCTTATTCCCCCTCTGCTTCTTAGAAGCTATGTGACCTTGGGCTAGTTATTGAACCTCTCCGTGCCTCAGTTTCCCCATCTGTAAAATAAGAATGATCATAATAGATATTTCCCACATAGTGTTACAGGGATCAAGTGAGTTCATCTGAGTGAATCACTTGGAATCACACTCGTCACAGAGAGAACATTCAATAAGCCTGCTATTATTAAGCTAAGCCTGACACTGGCTGGAAGATGTGGGTAGGTGGGAGTGGAAAGAGGAGGGGACTCCAGGCTGGTAGAGGGTTGTGAGCAAAAATGTGGAGGTGGGAGGAGCAAGACGCAGTCAGGGAGTGATGACTAGCCTAGTTAGTTGGAACAAGGTGTTGTTAGTGGGAAATGGAAGGGGGAGAAGGAAACTGGAGTCAGACCATATAGGCTCTGAATGCCATCCCACGAGGCTGGGCTTGACCTCATATCAGGTAAAGAGTCACAGATGGTTTCTGGGCAGGGGGCTTGTTGAATGCAAGTGTTGTCCCTGGGTAATCTTGTGACAATGCACAGGACAATGTGCAGGAAGGGAGCCCTTGGAGGCTGGGAGGCCAGGTAGGTAGCAACTCACCTCAGTGCAGATGCCAACTTCAAAGGGCCGAGACTGGATGGCAAAACTCCTGCTGCTGCCCTCCGTTCCTGTGTCCATGGCAGACATCACTAATCGATCACAGCCAACTTTCTCATTGAGGCCAAATGTAGCCTGGAAGTCTTCCTCCACCCTGTACTCCAGGTGGTTACCGCTTATGGGTCAGAGCTGGGACTTGAGAGGAAAACAGCTTGCCCGCTTGGGTCTGGACTAAGAGAGTGGGACTGAGGAGGAGAGGGATGGACCCACGTGAGCGCTAATTGAGGAAAGAAAGAACGTGCAGTACGAGGTGGGCTAATGGATGGAAAAGATCAGGGATGACTTCGAGTTCTAGGGGGATGGAGAAAACGTGTTTGGTATTGTTAGCGATAGAAAAGGCAGGGTGTGGCCTGGAGGTGCAGAGTCCAGCAACTTGGATGAAGGCCAGGTGGCTTTGGGCCGTACTGAGCGGGAGGCTTGCGGGGGACATCCGAGAGGAAGCATTCAATCCGCGCTTGGAGATAGGAGCCTGGACTCAGTTGGAGGCTGGAGCTGGGGACATGGATTTGGAAGGCGGCCACATCAAGGTGATAGCTGACACGGTCAGGACAGATGAGCTTTCGGAAGGAGAGAGCAAGAGGAGAGAGCTGAGGCCCATTTGGGGCAAACACTCACAGTTCAGTATCAAATATCAAAAATATCACAGCAAGGGAACTAGCAACAAACGGTCAGAGGAGTAGGAAACGGAAGCATCCGACATGTCGAATGGCCAAGGAAGAAGGCGATTCGAGAAGCCGATGGTCAGTGGCTCAGGGGAGCAGAAGACAGGGACCACAGGCACTGGAACTGCCTTCTTGGTACTAGGTTTGAGGCGATTTTGACCCCCTTGACCCCAGGGACTCTTTCTTTAGAAGGTCCCGGCCCTCATCAAACCAATTAAAAGTACCCCCCCGGTCCACATTAAACATAATTTTTATATAACTACATACAAATTGAGTTGGCTTATAGTTGAGTCACTGATGTAATTTAAACACATTTTAATTGTGTTGTAGACATTTAAACACATATTAATTTTAATTTTGTGGTTTTCTTTTCCTATTTGAAAGCCCAAAGGATTTTTTTTTTCAGTCCTCAGATATTTTCACAAGCCCTTGAGAAGCATATTAAAAAGCTTAGCTATTTTTCCTGTAGTGCCAAATGTTTTCAATGGCCCAGCCTGGGGTTAAGGTGACAGGGATGGAGAGATGGGGTGGATGCTGTGAGCCAGGGGCTGACAAAGACCGTCCTCTAATCTGGTTACATTTAATTCCATGAAATGTCCCCACCTGGTTGGTTTCCTGGGTGGGTCACTCAGTCACCTACCAGGTCATGGGCAGTGTCAGAGTGGTGTGACAGCTTTGAACATGTGCTGTGCTGTGGCGTCACCAGCCAGGATGGCCACCGCCCAGGTGTTGGAGCAGATCTTGAAGGACCCCTTCAGTGCCTAAGTTTGGCTTGTTCGTTTCTGGAGTGTGGAGTGGTCTTGGGGGTCCCAGAGAAGGGTTTGGGGCAACCAGGAAGGCAGGGGGCACTCAGGAGCTCAGGCCACAGCTGTGTCCCAACCAGTGCAGAAGCATGTCAGTGCTTTAATGACCTGCTGAGACTCAGCTCTGGTTGTACACACGTTCACGTCTCCTGGGGGCCCGGGGTCCGTGCCCAGGCTCCCTGGCTCCCCCGTCGTGATGGGGCTCATGCTTCCGCTCAAAGTAGCAAGTTTTCAGAACTGTTCTAACACCACCATGTGGGCCACAGGCATGGGTACCCTCCAGGGCTGCTGGAGGGTCCATTCACGGAGGACAAAGCGCTCTGTGCTGGAGGGACCTTTGCATCCAGATCTCAGCAAGAGCTCAGGTGAGCTGCTGCCTGACACGCAGGAGCCCCAGCAAGGCCGCGGGAGGCATGGGCTCGTGGCCAACCACCCACAGATCTTCCCTGCAGCCCATTCACCGCTCTGCCTGCTCTAAATGTCTTCCACCCCTCCCCAGGCCCGCCCCCCATCCCCACTTGAGCAGGCGGCAGAGCCAAGTTGCAAAGTCTAAGTACTTTTTAAGCACTGCAATTTACTGCAATTATTCGAAAGTAAACAAGCGGCTCTGTCAGTTAAACATTATTTAGCTTGCATTTCTTCTGATGTATCACAGTCAGCTCTAGAGCTCGCGAGCCGAGCGGGGCCTGGGAAACGGTTGCTGGCTTTTTAAATAGCCCTGTTACCTGCGGCTCTACCAGCCAGAGCTTCAAGAGGCTGTCATGTTCGTTCCCTCCATCCTCAGGCAACACGGAGTATAAAAGCCGAGGTGTTAACAGCCCCATCTAGGACAGCTTCGTGGCCTGTCTGGTTGGGTACCCTCCTTCTCTCTCCCTCCACGCCATCCCTTCCCCATACCCTGCCTTACTAGAACTAGTGGGTGCTACTGGGGGTTAGAGAAAAAGAATCCTTCTGGGATAGGTCCACTTCCTCTGAAGTTTTCATTTTGTTTCATTCAAGGTCAAATGAATTTTAGCACGCAGTGCCTGAAGCCTTTCTTTCATTTTTTACATCCATATGTATTTCACGGAAATTTAATCCATGTGTTTCCGTTCATTGACACTTAGCTCCTCAAAATATTATTTCCAAGAACTGTTTGATGTCCAGAGACCCACGACAGCCATTTATTAGAGGCTTCTGCTGCAGCGCTCCACACATCGTTTCCTCAAACTGAAACACGCCTGGGTCCCCTAAGGAAGCCACCATCTGCAGGGCATGGTTTCGAGTCTAGAACACGGAACAGTGGGAGTCAGGGAGGCTCAGCCTCGCTCCCCTCAGCGTTCAGAGGCCGACGCAGTGTCCCACACCTCCATCCTCCCAGGACTAACGCTCTGGGCACAGCCCTGCTCCCGAGCCTGCCGCAGCCTGAGCTCCTGTATATTCACATGGCTTGGAAATCGTTCTGACCTAATCCTCGGTTGTCTCCACATTACCTGGTTTCCGACACCCAATCTTGTTCCAAATCATCTTTGGCCAATTGACACAGCTTCACAAGACGGCGTATTTTGCTGACAGATGCTTTAATGAAAATCAATAATCATTTGCCTTTGTAAAGGGTATCACGGTTCATAAAGCGATTTTACATCCATCGTCATGTTTTATCTTTCACTGACTCTTCAAGATGGGCAGGACAGGAGGGACCAGCCCTCCTCCACGTTGCAGAAACTGAGGCTCAAAAGCATAGAACCTAGACTTGAATTCAAGTCCTCTGCTACTGGTTGGGTAATCTTATATCACAACAAATACATCTTTTTATACCTTCACCCAATGATTTATTGCTACTCTGTTCTTTTACAGAAAAAAAAAAGACCATCGTCACCCCATCATTATCATGACGACTATTATCACATTCCTCTGTCTAGGGATTTGTCATGTACAAAATATTTCTGGAGCCCCCAGACGAATGGTCATAAAAGGGTCAATGGAAATGTCCACCCTCTCTCCCAGAGGGTGAGAGTCTCACAAAGCATCTTTCAACTCAGACCCACACAAGGAAGGTAGTCTTCCCGGAGGAAGGAGTTCAACACTTCTCTCTTAGCTGGATGCAGCTGAGACCACAGTGAAATATCAGGTGCCTCGAAGGAGCAAAATCACTTTTGCAATGTTGCTAGAGAGAAGCTTATGTCTGTGGCAAGCTGAGTTAGCACAGTCCCATCTCTCACCCGCTTCATTCACTGGCCATCTTTGTTATCTGATCCCACAACAGCTGTGTGAAGGAAATAGTAGGAGAAGGAGGAATACGCCCATTTGACAGATGGAAACCCTGAGGCTGAAGATGCTCTATTCCTTCCTGCCGGAGCACGCGGAGGAGCTCGAATGCCAAGCTCTTGCTCTTTTAAAACACCTCGCATGTATGCAAATGGGGAGGGTAAACAAAGAACAGTAAATGTCCAAATGTCTTAAGACCCTCTGGAGAAATTAATTTATTATTTGCGCAAATGTTTACTGAGTACCTAGTGTGAGCCACACACCATGATAGATACCAGGGATAAAAAGTGACCATGACAGATACGGGCCTTGCTTGTGGGGAGTTGGCATTTTAGTGAGAAGGACAAACAAGGTCACAGAAAACATCATCTCTGAAGCCTGAGAAGCATAAGCACTGGCGTGGTTAAAGGAGAGAAGGCAGGGAGGAGAGATAAAAGATAAAAGACAGAATGTGCCGTTCCTCATCTCTACCCACAGTCAAAATGGGAAGCATTTCCTCTTTCATATTGAAACCATTAGGGCAATTTTCCCCACAGTAAAATGTTTTCTTTTCCTCCTTACTGCCGTCCCCTGAGGCAATCCTGGAATTCTCCCCCGGAAAGCCTCCAGCACCCTGTCTCTGTCCAATTTTATTGAGTACCTATCAGGGGCCAGGCCTTGTTCTAGACCAGTACGATGTGGTCACAAACGCGAGCCGTAATTTAAAATTTCCTAGTAACTACATAAGATATAGTAAAAAGAAATGGGTGAAATTACCTTTAATTGTATATCTTACTTAACTCCAAAATATCATTTCAACAATATTATCGTTTCAATATCAATATAAAAATTGTTAATGAGCTATTTTACATTCTTTTTCTCCATACTGAATCTTTGGAATATGGTGTGTATTATACACTTCCAGCACACTCAGTTTGGACTGGCTACATTTCAAGTGGCCACTTACTAGCCCCATGTGGGCAGCGGCTACAGTATGGGACAGCACAGCTCTGTATTCTACATATATATATTTTTTTCATTGCGTCCTTACAATAATCCCTTAAGAAATCTACTAATGTCCTCACGTTGCAGATGATAAATCTGAGGTTTCTAAAGGAGAAATAGATTTTCTAAGGGCTTGTGGCTTCTGAGAGATGAAACTCACATTTCAACCTGGGTCTGGCTGAATATTTCTACCCCAACTGGTAATTGACTGGGCACAGTTGTGTGCATCTGACTGAACCATTTCTCACCACACCTTAAATACCGCAACCTCAATAGCTCTGCTAGAACTAAATGTTCAAAATGCACAGGCTTTGAGAGGGTGTGATCAGGAAGGCTTCCTGGAGGCAGTGCCCCTGGAGTTTTACTATTTACTCCATTATCAGAATGCTTAATCCTCTGAAAGCATTTCAGCTTCATCAGCTCCTCTGAGATTATGATTATGATTCCCATTTTCCAGATGTAACGTAAACCCAGAAAAAGTTCAGTGGGATAATATGAAAGATAAGAATGATTGTTATCGTTTATTAATGGCCAACTACTGTGTATAAGTAACTCTCACAACATTTGAAGGTAAATGGCATTATTTACATGCCTCTGAGAAAGGAAAAACAAAACTGCCTATTAGTTGGAAGATAGCATTGATTATAAAAGTCAGAAATGTTGGATGTGAATAAACAGGCATTTTAGAATCAATGAAATACATCAAGCAGAGTGTAGACAACAGGCTACACCCTACATGCATTATCTCATTGAAACCTCATAGACTATGGAGAGGCAAATATCATTATCCTCATTTTATAAGTAAGAATAATAAGACTCAGAGAAATTTAAATTAAGTGCTTCAAGTTCATAAAGTTGTTACTAATATTATTAAGAGGAACAAGCACTAAACTGGGAGTCTTGACACTTGAAACCCCAGCTTCCTCTCCTCCATTTACCTTGATGGTTCTCCACCATTGTTTCAGTTAGTATAAGCCACATTATGTGGCAGTAACAAACAGCACCAAGTTTCAGAAATATCAGTCGATATAGGGTTGCTTCTCCTTCACGCTGCATGTCCATCATGATGGGTAGAAGGGCCCTGGTCATGCCGTAGTCACCCAGGTATCCAAATGATCAGGGCTTCCATCATCTCAAACGCTGCCAATCAGGAGACCAGAAATAAAAGAGACAGCAAAATCTGGGAGATCTCCCACTGGCAGTTAAATTCTGAGCCAGGCAGTGACGCATGTCGCTTCCATCAGTCACTAGTCACAGGGTCCCGCTCACTTATAGGTGGGTGTTGGAGGACAGGAATTACAATCCCACCTGTAGCCCAGGAGGGAAGAGAACCAGGAATACTTGGTGAGCATGACTAATGACTAACAGCTGCGCTCAGAGGCTGCCGAGAAACCTTTTCAGGAAGTCCCATCTTCTTCCATTTTGGACGCCAAAGCCAGGCATGGTCGGAGTATCTGTGACCTCCTACCACTGACGACTTCCTGTCCTGCCCAGCTTCCTCCCTGTTCCAGAGTCCACGTGTGCAGTGGGTGAGGAGATGAAGAGATGTGACCGAGCTGGATGACGCCATGCTTAGAGAGTGGGGCTGAGCCTATGAGGCGCTGCCCTTGTGTATGGCGGGGGGACCTGGTGGGCTGTGGTTTTCCCAGAGCTTCCTTTTCCCTCAAATGCTGGATTCGTCCCTGCCTATCAGAGCTTGATAAGGCCATGGAAAAAGTGAGACTGTGGCTGGGGACAGGAAGGGAGGCCTGTGGGGGAGTTGGGAACTTTCCTACCATCCCGGGAAAAGTCTGTCTTGTATCTCCCTGTGTCCCCCCTTCGCCCCTGGATTCAGGAACTCATGTGAGTTTTCCACCAACTGATTTTGTTGCATAGAAATTGATGAATGAGCTCAGGCATGTGAGTTGTCATGGAAAACAGCCCCTGAGATACCGGCCACCGATCCTTGGCTCTGGGTCAGAGCAGACGGTGGGATGCTGAATCGCAGAGAGAGAGGCCTTCATTTTTCGTCACATGAACTTCATCACCCGCTTCCTGCCCAGGCTTCCTACCCAGCCCTGGGAGGAGCCAGCCTCGGCCTGGACCACTCAGGGCAGGACATTGAGCTGCAACAGTGTAAGTCCGTTCAGCCGTTATTTGTCACCAATTTTTGGAGGAATCCTAAGAAATGGAAAAAGCAAGAAAAATTTAAAAATGGAGTTTGCAGTGAATTTGAAACACAAATAAATATGACTTCATGAAAGGGATCTCCAAGATGGGGGAAAGAAATGGGCCCAGGCCAGTTCTTCCCACGACCAGGTTAGGGGGCTGTTTCCCATCTGCACTGGTTTGAGGATGGAACCTCAAAGCTCCCAAGGTCAGCCACCTGACACCATAAAAACACATTAGGCTCAGAGAGGAAAATGATTGCTTTGGCCATCCAGAGTCCAAGCTACTTCTAACCAGAAGAAACACACTGGGGGCTTGTTTATGAAGTGACCTGATGAGGGTAACTGCTGGTCCATAGGGACCTGGTGTGAACTCCATCTGGTGGATGGAGCTCCTGGGCATGCAGCTTGCAGAGGCTGCTTGAGCGGGGTTTCTGCCCCACTCCCTGCCTTGGCTAGATGCCTTTGGGCAACTGATTTCCTTTTTTCAAGTCTGAGCATAGGCTCTGCTCCCCTCTTCAGCACAGACCCACTTCTTCCATCTGTACTGCTGCCCCTCTTGGGCAGATGAATGCCCCTCCTTAGAGCCAGGCTCTTATTCACCCCTCCCCTCCCCAGCCACTTTACCTGGCCTCTCCTGCCCTCCCTTGGTGGAAACCTCTAGAGGGGCCTCAGCCACCTCTCCCCACCCCACTCTTTGCTCTCTCAGCTCCTGTATTGTTATCTCTCCAGGAGGGCAGGGATCCTATCTGCCCAGTGCCCTGATGTAACCCCAGCCTGTAAAGTGGTACCTGGCACATTGTAGGGACTCAGTAGAATGGCTGAATTAATGAATGAACCAAGCAATGAAGTCCAAAATCATCTGTATTTTTGTGTTTTCCCTTGAGAGAGTTTGCTGTTCTACAGCTATTCACATAGAGGTAGGAATGGTTTCTCTCCCGCAGCTGGAATCTCCCAAAGTATTAGGGGAGATGGGCTAAGCTTCCGTCATCAGGCACACATATCTCCAAGGTGAGAATTTCATCTTCTTTGCACATAGATATCTAGAAGACCCTCCTCCACTGTGCCCACTTATCAGATGTGACCTACCATCATCCGGGGTTTCAGCCCCCCTGATCTACCCTCCCCTGCTCACAGGGAAAGCCAGTGGTCTGGACTGTAATCCTGACTGTTCTATGTCTGTCCTGTAGCATTTTGAGCTGGCTACTTAACCTCTCTGGGTCTCAATTTTCTCATATGTAAAATGGAGACAATAATAGTACCACTTAATGGGCAGTTTGAGAGGGTTAAATGAGATAATGAATGTGGAATGATTAGACTGTGTCTGGCACGTAATAAGCAATCAGGAGATGGCAGCTCCGATCATGATGACGCTATTACCACCCATGGTTCCGCAGTTCCCCCGAGCTGGATCCACTTCCGGTCCTGACCCCAGGGGAGATTTAATGGGCTGCTCAGTCAAGCCATTCGGTCATTCATCATCGAAACAAACCTCAACCGGCTGTGTCCCGTGCCTGGCTCTTTCTGGGCCTCAGGGATGCCGAGGGACCGGGGAGGGAGGGAGCGCTGGTCCAGGGGTTCGGTGTGCCCTGTTCTGTCTTCCTGCAGCTGGCCCTTCACAGCATCACGGGAAGCCCCTTCCGAGAATCTTCACAAGGGAGCAATAACTTCAACAATGATTTGCTCATTTCATACACGCACTAAACACCCACTGTATGCGAGGCACTGAAGATGCAGGGGTGAAGGACACAGAGTCCCTGCCCTTAGGAAGCTCACGTTCTAGTGGGGGAAGCAGATCATCAACTGACTACCATAGGATGGCAGGAGAAAATAGTCACAGGTAACGGGGGCAAGGCTGTTTGGGATAAGATGGTCAGGAAAGGTCTCTTGGCCGAGACCACGTCTGAGCAGAGACCTGAATGAAGCATGTGACACTTAAGTGGAAGAGCATGACAGGTAGAGGGAACGGAATACGCAGAGCCCTGGGGGAGGTGTTGGTACTCCCCGTGGGCGTGTGTGCCCGGCGGTGGTTCCTAATGATAGTGCGGAGCTGTGGACCAGTCATTCTCATTCCAGGGGAAGAGGGATATCTCTATAACTTGATCGTTTAGACATGGGGTTACTGCTTTTCAGAAAAACAGATTCCTTAGCTCTTTGGACGAGATGTACAGGGTTTGGTTCCTGGGAGCCAACTATCGTTTTTTACTAGTGACAAATTCTCCCCCCTTTCCTGAGGTTTTATATATTTGACATTAGGTTTGGGACCACTCGCATCTCCCAAACAGAAAATAGGTTTCCCACGGCGGAAAACAGCAAAGCTGGGTCCGTGATGGAGCTCTCTTTGATTGATTGGGTAACGTAGTCACCCAACGATTGCTAATGATTGCTAACGATTGCTAATGATGAAATAGGGTGACTGTGCATACTGGTCTGTGTGAGGTAGTCCTGATTGAAGATTTATCGAAGATCTAGAGCAATTATTAATGGAGCCCACTTCCTCTCCCCACCCCCCAAATTGAAACATTCACATCCAGAAGCGGACAAATGAGACCCTTCATGCTTGGTCCTATTTACCTCTTTGGCCTCTTCTTTCACCTCCTGTAATCAAACTGTCCTCCAACCCGCCATGCTCCCTCTTTTTTTTTTTTTTTTTTTTTTGCGGTACGCGGGCCTCTCACTGTTGTGACCTCTCCCGTTGCGGAGCACAGGCTCCGGACGCGCAGGCTCAGCGGCCATGGCTCACGGGCCCAGCCGCTCCGCGGCATGTGGGATCTTCCCGGACCGGGGCACGAACCCGTGTCCCCTGCATCGGCAGGCGGACTCTCAACCACTGCACCACCAGGGAAGCCCCATGCTCCCTCTTAACCTCTGAGATACCCTACATGCTGCCGCTTCTAGTGGGACAACTCCCCTGCCCCACCATCCCACCCCTTTTTCTACCTCTTCTCTTTACCACAGAGTTCATCCTCAGGGTTACCTCCAGGAAGCCTCTCTGACCTCCCAAATCCATCACCTCCTCTGTGCCTCCTACACCCATGAATTCTCCCTAACTCATCACCTCATCACAGCGATATCTTCAATATTATCTGTCTCCACACTAGACAGAAAGCTCTGTAAAGACGAGACTGTACCTGATAACACTATTGCTCCATTACTGTACCTTCAAAGTCTAGCCCAATGCACAACCCACTTTCAAAAATTGTATGTTGAATGAAAGGAATGGGCTTGCTGATTCGCTAAGTCTCCCCAGGTGAGAGGGTTTGGGAGAACTTCTCAGGAGCTCTGAATACGGACTAGATCTTTATAAAGGCACCGTGACAGCTGGTGGGCAATGAAGGTCTCTGTCCTCTTAAGGAAACACAAATGTACCAACAATACCTTGTGCTCTTCTAGGCTTGGGAGATTCCTTGGGAGTCACGCATCCTGATTTTCAGGTGGACCCCTGGCAAGGGCAACCAGTCACAAACCTTCCAACCAGGCCCCCTCTGGGGCAGGCACCGGGTCTTCCAGACTGAGCCAGTGGGTCCCTCCCAGAGGAGCCCCAAGCAATATCTTCTTCCGGGAGCATCACCACGGCCCCTGGAATAGGATCAACCACCCCCAGCACCTCTGGGGGCAGCTCTTGCCAAACCCCCCACGTGGGCTTCATCCCTCCCAGTATATACAAACTACTTTTGCAGTTTTCCCAGAAAGCTCTCAGAGGCAGCCAGCCAATTAAACAAAAATTTTAAATGTTTCCAAAAGCTCTGATCTTTCAATACCGTGCCAGGACGATGCTGTGTGGGGCAGGGGGAGAGGAAATACGACGGCAGGATTTATTCCCAGTGAAACAATTGATCTGTGAGGGTGATCTTTGCTAAGTACGCTAAAAAGATGTAAGTTAACAATAGTCAAAATCGTGTCATAAATCATGGGGGCATCACACTCAGAGGCAAATACACGTGTACAAGGGCGTGAACACACTGACCGGAAGCTTAGAGATGGGGCTAGAAAAGGCGGCAGCTCTCGGCCTCCCTCCTGGTAGACAAAGGCTTTCTCCGTCTGGTTTTCTCCGCCTGGAGGTCCCTGGGCACTTGTACCATCAGTAGCACTTCACGGAACCTTCAGTCCTAACAAATAATTAGCTAAAATTGAACCAGGGGTTTCTTACATGCATGTCATAGGTCTGATATGAATAATGAGACAGAAGGTTAACGGTGGGTCAGAGACAGTTCCCCATCCTCCAGCTTATTTATTCAGCGAAATGAGAAATTGATCACATTATTGCGTATAGGGGGAGCCTGATTCATCGCAATCAGCTTGGAATTGGCAGTTTTGACTGTAGGCAATTTGGGGACATTACTTATGCCTGAATAGGCCAGGAAGGTCATTTATAGCTTGTTAACACCTTTCCGACCTCCTCCACGGCCAGATCACATTCCCCAACGCTCTTGGCCTTGTACCCAGGCCAAATAAAAAATCATGGTGGGTATGACACTTCTGATAAAATTAAAACCACCATAAGAGATACTCCAGAGGGGCCTTCTTTACTGTATTGCGTCAGAATGTGATTTGCTTATACATCCGTCCATCTGTCCGTTCATCCATCCACCTGTCCCTTGTTTATTCATATGTAATTCAGTCTTAGACCCATTTGATAAACACTGGTTGCTTATGCTTATGGCATTGGGCACCACAGTTGCAGGGATTAAAGGAGATCATGGGCAATTCCAGGACAATTCCAAGTACTGCTAGTGCCTCTATGTGAGAGAGGGCAGTGCATCTCATTCCAAGCTCCAGGAATATTCCTAAAATCCAGCAGTTTCTGGAAACTGAGTGATAACTTAGTAAGTGTGGGATGAAAGGTGAGTTCCTAGTGTCATTTGCTGCCACTCACATTACTGAGCACTTCCTGTGTGCGGGGTTTTGTGCTAACAGCCATGGTGCCGGGTATAGGTCTGGCTATGGGAGCCGCGCAGTGTAAGATTCAAACACATGGACTCAGGAATCAGATTTCGAGCCTCAGTCTCCCTGTCTGCAAAATGGGGACAACAATTGGATGAACCTCAGGTGATGTATGAAAACATATAACACATCAGAAATGTGCCTGGTACATTCTAGATGTTCCATAAATTACAGCTATCATTCTCATTCTCATTATCAGTGATCACAATGGCTGGTAGACATCTTTTTCTGTCCCTGGAGAACTGTTTCTTTCCCCAAAACCCCCAAGAGGAGGCGGGAGGAAGTGAAGGGTGGCGCTTTGGCTTTTTGTTGCTTCATCAAAATCCGATACAACCTAGAGACTTGAAACTGCAACAACTACTGACAGTCTTTGATGTTTCTGTGGGTTGACTGGGTTCAGCAGGGCAGCTCTTTTGCTGGTCTCACCTGGGGTCTCTCACGCAGTCACTGCCCAGTGACATCTGGGGCTAGAGATTTTGTGCAGACTCATCTGGGATGTGAGGACAGCTGGGTCCCTCTCTGCCACCCCACGCAGTCTTGGGGCCTCTCCTTTCTACAAGATCAGTGTGGGAACTAGCAGAGCAATAGATAGGGCAGGTCGGGCGCAGCACGCCACACGGAGCTCACTGCCTCTGCTCTGGCAAGCAAAGAAGGCTACCCAAACAGGCGGGAACGACAGTACTGCCGGCCCTGAGGATCTGTGGGTCCACATCCGCAGATGCAGAGGGCTGACTGTAAGGGACTTAGAGCATCTATAGATTTTGGTATCTGCAGGGGGTCCTGGACCAGTCCCCCATGGATACCAAGGTATAACTGTATTACCTAGTCTTATCCTTAATATCATTAAATCCTGCCCAAGCCCAGGAGCACACTTAAAAGGACAAATGCAGCCTGACCTGGGTTCTCACTGTCAGCATCTGTTTAAAAACCTTTGTGCACAGTGTATGTTTGTTTGTCAGATCTGATTTTTAACATACTTGCTATGCTTGCCCTCATTGGAGGCCCTGAGCCTTTTTTTTACCAAGTGAAGAATCATCCTTCTTTGTAAATTCCAGTTGTCTCGAAGCCGGACTGAACTTTGCCGTAAGTAAGGATTCATAGCCCCACAAACAGACGCTGGGTCTGGATAGGCAGTGGACACAGAGGTGGGGCGGGAAGGGCGGTGAGGGGCAGAGCCCAGACTGTTGGTGGTCTCTGCTTTCTTCCTACCTCTCCACCCCACCCCACCCCCCACACACACTCATCCCCACCCTCTTCCCAGTGCTTTTTTTCCTCCCATCCTTATAATAAACAAAACTCTTTCATTCTGGGGCCTGGAAGATCCTATAATGAGTTGAGCCTCTTAACAGTCTATTTTAATAAAACTCAGCTCCCTGGCTGTATGGAGACCATAAAACATGCAGGTTCCAGCAATAGTATGTTTAGTAGCCCTGCTTGATAAAGTGGAAATGTTTGCATGTTTCAAATTATGAGCAATTTAAAGTAGGAAGCTAGCAAGCCAGTTCTTGGGTTATGAAGCTTGACATTGTTAAGCCTTAAGAGAACACATACTTCAAAGTCTCCTAGTCTGAAATATGTCCTTTACGCTGCTCAGCAAGAACCAGCTGGGATAAGCCTGCCGCCGCCGGGAGGGGGAAACCACAGCGTGATTTGGCTGGCAGAGCATCAAGCCATCAGTACATATGCAGACTTTTTGTTCAGAAAGAGGTGTCCCCAAGGAAAGCCCCGCTGGCCTCAGCTCCCACCCCCTTGCGTGTACGCTACGGAGGGGCCCATGACTTAGCATCAGCAAAGCATTCCAAGAAATGCTAAATATCACAGGGGAGAGCTGAGCTGCTGCCAGCAGTCGAATCTTATCAGTGGTTTTAAACTGACTTTATATGAATCCCTCTGCTTCGGTTTATTTTCTAGTAGACGTTGTGCCATATTTCACTTGAACAAGTGGTTTTTGCAAAGTTCCCTCTGCTCCGGCCATGCTGGCTTCCTGTCTACCCCTCAAGCTTGCGCCCGTTTCTGAGCCTCCACTTAATGCTGGCTGTTCCCTCTGCCTAGAATGCTCTTCTTTCGTTTTTTAGTGTGGTTGGCTCCTCCTTGCCGATACTTTTCAGCTTAAGTGATAACTTCTTGGAGAGACCTTTCTGTATCCTCCCAGGCCTCTGCATTTATTCTCTCATATCTCCTTCATTTTCCCTTTCCAGGAACTTACAACAGCCTTGGAATGATTTTGTTTGTTTACTCGCTTACTTGTTTACTATCCATCTCCCCCTAGAGCATGTCCGTTTCGGGAGAGCAGGCACCTTGTCTCCCTGTTCACCACTGAACAGGGTGGCACATGGTAAGCGCTCAATAACTGCTTCTTCGACGGATGGATGAATGGATCGGTGGATGGGCGGTTGTGTGGGAGTATAAGTAGGTGGGTGAGTGGCTAGATGAATGGGTAGATGGGTGGATGGGTCAGTGGGTGGGCAGATGGATGGATGGATGCATGGATGGACAGATGGATAGGTGGGTGGGTAGATGAGTGGTGGGTGGGTGGATGGGTGAATGGGTAGATGGATGGGTGGATAAATGGATAGATGGATAGATGGATGGATGGATGAATGAATGGATGGATGGATGACCTATAAGGATTTTTCAAACTCCAAACTTTAGGATTCTGAGTCCTTGGAGGATAAGACATTAGGGTAAGGTGAACGACGTTTGAGAAGTTAAATGCAGTGTTTCAGCAATATTGGTGGCTCTTGCAACAATCAGAAGGCATGTGAGCATATAGGGTCACTTTTGGGAGAAGAGTTGCCAGCAATGAAAATGACTCCCCTTGCCTCTTTAATATCACACTCCCTTCTTCAATTTATTTTCCCAAGGTCCAAGATGGGAGATACAATTTCTATACCTTCTAAAAAAATCCTATAATTGCACGCACCCTGGATCCACCATCCCCAAGCAGCACCCCCAGTTACACAGGAACAAAGACCAGCCTGTTCTTGGCTAGACAGCCGAGCCAGGCCCAGCCACCGTGTGGTATGCGACCCCGACTGGCTGGCTGAATTCTTCAGCTGATAAGAGTAGTCGGTCTCTTGCTAAGAGGGAGCGTGCAAATTGGGGTGAGGAGACCTCCCTGTGGTTCGTTCTGTCCCTGCCCCTCCAGGGGAAACACCCCCATCTTCCACAGGGTCTCCTCTTACCCACATCAAACCCAGGTTGGATTCCAGACAGTCAGTGGTACCCAGGCCGTCCCCCTTTCCCTGGGTATCATTTGACAGCTGGACTTGGCAGCCAAAACTGAAGATGCTTCCGCTCCATCAGAAGGCTTTGCCAGGGAGGCAGACAGCGCCACACAACCTAGAAGAACTCTGTGAACACGGACATTCTCCTTCTGGTCCCCATTCCTGTTGCCACCGCTTTTAATAGTTAAGCTTGCTGGGTCCCTTGCCTCTTGCCCATCAAAAGCTCCAGGTACAGAATGGGGCTGCCCAGGGTCACTGTGTACAGGTTATGCCCTGCTCACTTACAGGGGGCACAAGAGCATAGCGTGAATGGCATCTCCCTGGAGTTGTGCATCATGGCAGCCCTGGGGAGCCCTCCACAGAGATAGTTCCAGGGGCTGGGATGCCGGGGGCCTGCATGAAAGACTAGGGCTGCATTTGGGTTGTCAGCTGCGGAATATTTCTACTGTCAGTTCAACAAAAAGTGTGATGATCACAGTGAAGCTTAACAAAGAAAATGCTATCGGGCAATTAGTAAGCCCAAGTCAGCAGGACTGATGTGAAATTTATCATGTTGGGAATAGCACGTTCATTTGCATGTGACAAAGGTTGGCGTGCGGGTGCAATGCCTGGGAAGCTCAGGAAGGCAACAGTTTTGCTCTTTCTGTCCCCAAAGTTAGAGATCAGACCCCCTTTCTCTGCTCTGAAGTCTCAGAAGCAAGGGTGCAGGAAACACACAACTCTATTTTGTATAGAGGAGGTAAGGGGTTGATGTTCTCAGCTGGGGACGTGGGGTGTCGCTTTTAGGGAAGAAGTCGGGAGGACATGAGATACAGAGAGAAGCAGCAGTGTTGTTTAAAATCTAGAGAGAAGGCCTTCAAGGAGCTGTTTTGAAGCTGCCTCTGCAGGAGGACACGCTATGAATGGCCCAGAATCGGAGAGGGAGTGCCCTGCTCAGCCCCGTGCTGCTTATTACGAAAAAACACTCACCTCCACTGCCCTGGAGTCATGGGCAGATGAGGTGACAGTTCCAGTGGCCGGGGGGCACCACAGGCTCCCTGGACCCCTCAGCTTAGAGGTCATAGGTCGTCTGGGTGAGCGGTCAGACCCCCAGGGGTGTCAGGGCTCAGATGCTTCTGGAAAGGTATAAGGGATTGGGGCGTTATTACACTCCTTTCCCTCTGATTTCTCTTTTATGAACCTGCCTTTACACACTCACACGTGTTTGCTTTGGAAGAACGATTTTCAGGGGCAGCACGAAGACGTGGCCCCCTCAACGGGCTCCCCTCTCCTTCCCAGTCAGAGTCTCTGAGCCACGTCAGGGAGTCAGGTGTGCTCAGATGTGAATAAAACATTTATTGGGGTTGAAGTCTTTTTTTTTTTTTTTTTTTGCGGTACGCGGGCCTCTCACTGTGTGGCCTCTCCCGTTGCGGAGCACAGGCTCTGGACGCGCAGGCTCAGCGGCCATGGCTCACGGGCCCAGCCGCTCCGCAGCGTGTGGGATCTTCCCGGACCGGGGCACGAGCCCGTGTGCCCTGCATTGGCAGGCGGGCTCTCAATCACTGCGCCACCGGGGAAGCCCTGGGGTTGAAGTCTTTACTAGAGCTCAGGAAGCCACGGGGACAGCTGCATGTGCCTGAATTCGAGTGGCAGATACCAGGGTTCCTGGCTCAGCCGGGCTGTCCACTTTGCCTGCCATCTTGGTCTTAGCTTCTCCTTTTGTTCCCTTCCCCCTGGCTCTCACATCATCCCCATTCGACTCCTCTTGGCCTTCCTTCTTCCAATCTCCAAACTTTGGCATTCCTGATGGTCCAGGTTCTGAGAGCAGGAGGGTAGGAAGCAGTCAGTGGGAAGCTTTTATTTACTGAGCACCTACTGGTAAGGAGAATAAGGTATCGTCTCTACTCGCATTAAACCTTCTCTCTGATGGGGATGAACAGTTAGTGATAACTCAGGAGGAGAAATGCAATGATTGGATGGGCAGGGTGGTGGTTGTCACAGTATTATGGGAGCACTGAGCTAGTGGGGTGGGTGTAAAGCAGGGAATACTTCCTGGAGGAGACGTTTCTTAAATTGAACCGTGAAGGACAAGTGGAAATTATTTAGTTGCAGAGGAGGAAGACCTGAAGGAGCAGAAGTGAGAGCAAGCTTGTCATTGTTCTAGGAAGCTAACGCACGGCAAGGTCAAGGGCTGGAAGTGGGAACCCCTTGTTTGCAACCTCATTGAATAGGCTGCATTTGTCAAATGCTTCAAATGCCCAGTTCAGCTCTGAGTAACCTCGAAGATAGAATAAAGGGAGTGTCTTTTGGGGGAGGAAGATGCAGGCTGTAGCCTAATAGTTCCAGGGCGAGGTCCAGGGAGTTTATCTAGATTAAAGATGGCCACAAATTCTTTGCCATTTCTTGCATCAAAAGACAGTCTATTTCCTCTCCCCTTGAGTTTGGGTTGCCTCTAGAATTTGTTTTGACCAAGGGATACAGAGGAAGTATCTTTCTGGAACTTCCAAGTACAGACTTCGAGAAGACAGGCGTGCTTTCTTCCTCTTGAAAACTCAGTGACCACACTGAGAGAACCCCAAGCCAAATGCAGAGGCCACGTGGACATAAACCAAGGTGCTCAGTGGCCCCAAATGGACTCCAAGCCATAGCCAGCGCCAGCTGCCCACTGTGTGAGAGTGCCATCTTGGTGGTTGTTCCAGAAGAACTGAGTCCCCAGCTCCAGCTGACAACACTGAGCCCCATCGATACAGAGTCTTGAGAGATGAGAAATGATTGCTTTAAGGCATGCAGGTTGGCATGATCGATACCTGAAATATCAGACCAAGGCCCAGACAGCCCTCTGAAGCTGTCACCTGTGCTGGCCAAGCTCCCCACATTGGCTCTGTTGCTCAAGATTTCATTTTCCTGACAGGCCTCTTCCCCCAATTTTACCGTCAATTAGCCTGTAAACATCAATGAAATATGTTTTCTGAGGCACTCCTGGGTTACAGAAGACACAGGAAAATACTCCCCGCCCTCAAGGGGATCACTATATATGTGGAAAGACAAATGTAGCATCCCAATTTGTTAGAGCCAGAAAGTTAGAACTTCTCCTTGATCCTTCCCTACCCCTCCCCATCTGACAGTAGCAACCAACGTTTTCTCAGTGCTCTTACTGTGTCAGGCATCATTCTAAGAATTTTACATGAATCAATTCATTTAGTCCTCATAACAACCTTAAGAAGAAAGGAGTATTTTCCTCCCCACTTCACAGTTGAGAAAACTGAGGTGCAATGTTAAGTCTCTTGCCCAAGTCACAAAGTTAGTCCATGAGAGAGCTAGGATTTGAATCTAGGCTGGGTGATTCCAGAGCCTGCCTTCTTTTTTTTTCAGAGCACAGGCTCCGGACGCGCAGGCTCAGCGGCCATGGCTCATGGGCCCAGCCACTCCGCAGCATGTGGAATCTTCCCAGACTGGGGCACGAACCCATGCCCCCTGCATCGGCAGGTGGACTCTCAACCACTGTGCCACCAGGGAAGCCCCAGAGCCTGCCTTCTTAACCAGTCCTAGAGCATCAGCACCCACATTTGAGTCAGAGAGTTTGAGATGCAAATTATTTTCTGCGTAACCTTGGTTAAATAACTCCACCTTTTTGAATCTGTTTTTTTCTCCGTAAAATGGAGCCGTACTTGCTTATCCAGATTATTGCAAATGAGACGATACATGCATCTTTCCAGATACATAATCGTAGTGTTTTTTCCTTTCTCCTCACGGGAGAAAACATACATCACATAAGATTTCTGAATTTGAACAGTGAGTAAGTCATGGTGGTAGCTTGCCTCAATTTGAACATATGGTATTTTAGACAGTCAGTGGCCCCTACCAGAGAAGTTTTGCCTTGAAGCCAGGCTCTATAACTAGTGTAAATGGGTAGCTCTAGGGCAGTGGTCAGCAAACTTTTTCTTTAAAGAGTCAAATAGTAAATATTTTAGGCTTTGCGGGCCACCCAGTGTCTGTCACAGCTGCTCAACTCTGCTGTTGTAGCGTGAAAGCAGCTAAAGATGATATGTAAGGGAATGAACTTGGCTGTGTTCCAATAAAACTTTATTTACAAAAAACAAGTGGTGGGCCAGATTTAGCTTACAAGCTGTAATTTGCTGACCCCTGCTCTGGGGTAGGAGTATAGAGGTTCTGCTGGCAATTTCTCTTCCAAGCATGGGAGAAGATCCTGTAGAATAGGAAATTGTTCCCAGGGTAAATGACAGAAGGAGTGAGAGCTTTCGTAAACAGTGAAAAGTTCTGCCAACGTTTTCCTATAAGTTTTTGTAGCCAGCATGCCATGAGCCTGGCTCTGTGTCAAGTTTTCAATTGTGATATTTGCAGTTTTGAAAGTGGTTTGTAGGAATAGAAAGATCGACTTACAAAAAGTCATTCAAGGATCCCGTTTGTGGCATCCCGTCTAATCCACAAAATGATCACCCTGTGTCTCCTTAGGAGTATAATTTTCCTGCTCCTACAGAACAATAATCCTTGGAAATGCACTGGGGGAAACAGTGTTCTATGGTAAAATACGTTTGGAAAGTCCATCTATTCTCTTCTCCCTCTTGGAGATTCCTAATGGATATAAGTATATTATAAAGGCTGAGCATTCCTATAGTAACAAAACCCGTTCATCTTGGTTAACTCTGGGTTTTACAAACTCACTTGACCACAAAAACTTAATAGCTCACAGGTTAAAAACACAGGGTCTGGATCCAATAAAATGAGAACAATAATACCTATCTCGGGGGCTGGAGTGACGAACACACACGATGAAGCCTACGCAGGGCTTAGTACGTGGCCTGTGAAACAGCACCCCAGTACCAGATGCATTGGAAATGCAGGTCAAGGGCATCTAGAAACGTATTAATAAATCCATGTCTCATATTAATTTTTCAAGGAGTAAGTTCATGGTATTTCATACCTTAGGGTATAACAAATACCATAACTGATCTTTTGGGAATTTTTAGAAATTTCAGTCCAAGGCAGACACTCACTATCCCAGGCCTCCTGCTTTTTTCTTTTTTTTTAATTGAAATATAGTCAATTTGTGTTAGTTGTGTTAGTTTCAGGTATATAACAAAGTGTGTATATATATATATACACACATATATGTTCTATATATATATTCTTTTTCAGATTCTTGTCCATTATAGGTTATTAGGAGATACTGAATATAGTTCCCTGTGTTATACCATAAGTCCTTGGTAGTTATCTATTTTATATATAGTAGTGTGTATCTGTTAATCCCAAGCTCTTAATGTATCCCTCCCCACCCTCCAATCAGGCCTCCCCCTTTTTTCATTCTTGAAAACAAAGAAAGATCCATGAGAGTGGCCCGAGTTAGAACTGGAGGAGCGCGGGGAGCGTTTCCTTATGAGACATCAGGCTCCTCCTGGAATGCTCACCCCGGAATGGGTAGGTGGTGATCTGGAGCGCCCTGGAAACTAGCTGCAGGAAAACAGCCGGCCCGAGAGGAAGGATGAGGATGCTGGTGGTCTCACTTCCCTCCACAACAGGACCCTTTCACACCCCCTCCCACAAAGGCCAGAGGCCCGAGATATTGACACATGCCTTTAAGCCCTTGGATACTTCAAAGCAAGAAGATTAGGAGTGAGTCTTAGAACCCGTTCCCCAGAGAGAACCGTTTGTCCAAAAGTTGATATTATTGATGCTGGGGGAAGCTGAGAGGAGCATGTAATTTATTTAATAAAAGGCGGACAGCGTTTGCTGGGGCTCCTGAGTTTTCCTGCTTCCTTAGGAGCACTCTCAGAGGCTGGAAGGGCCCCCTGTGATCAACAGGAATGTTTGATCAGCTATGCGTCTTCTCCAGGGCAGCTCAGACGATCCGAAAGGCTTCAGCTCTCTGGTCGCCTCCAGAGCTTTTCTCCTTAAATTCTTTGTTTCCTTCAGAATTCATTATAAGTGACATAATTACATCTCTTTTTCTTCTCTGACTGAGCACATTTCTTGCAAATGGTGATTTACCACTTGGATGCAGGAGGAGGCTGAAGGGATGCCGTGTGCCCCGGCAGCCTTGCCTCTCCAGTCCTGAACTGTATCGCCTCCCATGCCAGGCCCTCAGCTTACTACTGTCCCTCTCCAACAGGTGCCTGATTTGGGACATTGACAGATCCCCCCAAATCCACAAGGAAGGAAAGAGCTTCTGGGTCAGCCCAAAGTTGAGTTTCAGAGGATGATGGAGTCCTTGTAGAGAATTTGGGATGTTACCGTGAAAAATGAATGGTATTGTTCATTTCGTTCCCAAGTCTAGACCTTTTATCTATATGTGATTGCTATAATTCCTTGCTTAGAAACAAACATTTGATTAGACCTCTGCTTCCCACCTGTAGTGAAAATAAAAGAGAGGATTGGATAGAGAGCAAATTATCGACTGCAACAGGAAGAATTGAAAAATCAGAGACACAAGAGAATACATTCATTCATTCATTCATTCATTCATTTTACTGATATTTCTTGTGCTTCTTCCTGTGCCAGGGACTACTCTGGGGGCTGTACTTACAGTGGTGAACAGCAATCCCTTACATTCTTTGTGCACATAGAAACATTATTTCATTAGTCATTCCCATCAATAGTCATGGGAGTATTTCATTAGTCTGTCCCATCATATAGGAACTAGTCTTATTTATTTTAATTATTTATAAATAAATACAGAGGAGAAAACTGAGGCTTAAAGAAACTAAATGACTGCCCAAGGTCCACAAAGCTATTAAGCAGCAGACCTTGGATTTCAACCCCACAATGTGTTACCAAGACCCTCAAGTTTGCCTAAAACACTTCACTGCCACTTAAGGCAAGCAGTCTTTGCTCCATGGAGCTTGCATTCTAATGGAGAGACAGTCAATTGCAAAGAAAGACAAATACAAGCAAGATCATTTCAATAGCAGTAAGGGCATGGGAGAATATAGAGCAGAGTGATGTGAGAGGCAGTGACAAGGGAAAGGTACTCAGAAGACCCTCCTGCCCTACCTTGGCACTTATGACAGCAGGACTGGTTCTCCTTGGGCCTAATTGTTCCACCTGTAGGCAGGAGGCTGGATGAAGGATCCTTCTGTGGCGCCTTTCATTCTATGGATGTACGGGTAACACTTGCCACTGCTTACAGCGTTCTTCCCACATGTTCTGACACATGGGATTTCCCAGCACGGAGAGAGCTAAATGGTTAGAGGTGAGCTGAGTTAGATGATACCTAAGTAAAAAGTCACCTTTGTCCTTAAGCAAATAATCCTACAGAGGATACCAGATATGGTACTAAGCAGGTGTCCAAAGATTGGGAAACACTAAAATCAGTGACTCTTAACAGGGCACAAGTTTTGTCCCCAAGGGACATATGGCAATATCTAGAGACAGTCTTGGTTGTCACAACTGGGAGAGGGATGCTAATAGCATCTAGTGGGCAGAGGCCAGGGACACTGCTAAACATCCTAGGATGCAAAGGACAGCTCCCTGTAACAAAGATGATCCAATCCAAATGTCAGCAGTGCTGAGGTTCAGAAGCCTCACCCTGAAGTGGTATATATGTGTAAAGAGAGAGAGCACCACCCTCATTTTCTGAAAAGTCTCTGCACCCAAAATCCTTCCAAAGTTTTAGGGAGACAACAGCTTGCAACATCATTGCTGTGTCCTGAATTGCGTCTTCCCTCACCTCTTCAAATCCACATGTTGAAAGCTTAATTCTTAATGTGATGGTATTTGGAGATGGGGCCTTTGGGAAGTAATTAGGCTTAGATGAGGTCGTGATGGTGGGGCCCTCATGATGGGATTAGTGCCCTTATAAGATTAGACACCAGAGAGCTTTCTCTCTCTCTCTCTCTCTCTCTCTCTCTCTCCTCTTCTCTCTCTCTCCCCTTCTCTCTCTGTCTCTCACTCTCTGCCATGTAAGGACCCAGTGAGAAGGCAACTGTATGCAAGTCAGAAATCACCATTGGGGATTGAATTAGCTGGCACCTTGATCTTGGACTTCCCAGCCTCCAGAACCATGAGAAATAAATTCCTACTGTTTAAGCCACCAAGTCTATGACAGCTTGTTGATGGCAGCCCAAGCTGGCTAATACAACTATTCTACTAAAAATTTCCACCCAAAATTCATCTCAGAAGGCAGGATCAAGACGTTTCCCACTTTCAAAATGGTCTGACACACCCATTAGAGAAAGAGAGGACGTGCTTAGACATGTGTGGTAAAAGAGACAATGCCTAAACCCCTACTTGCATAAAATTGATAATATAAAACATATCTCCATTAGGGTCTTCTTTAATTGAAGAGATGCTTTCTTTCATCCCTGCCAGGAAGAAGAAAAGTCATGTTTCCAGCTTGGGCTGCTGTTTCATCTGTTAGACCTGCTTGTAAGCTAAACCAAGTTTCATTAAAAATTATTGGTCTCATAACATTTTTTTTTGTTTTTTGCTTTAAAGGGACCCATATGGAACCAATATCATGATGGAATTGTAGCTGCATAAAACCACTGGGCATTTTGACCCACTCTCTGCTTCCTGAGAGATTTTAAGTGCAACTCTTTTTATTTCCTTCGAGTATTAAGTGACTATCTCAGCAAACAACTCCAAACTTAGAAAGTTAGACTAAAGAAATGATGAAGCAGATCTAGTCCACATGCAGAAATCTTTCTTCTCCTTGCAGGCCTTGATTCCTCGATAGCCCCAGTGCTATGTCTCCAAGGGAATCTCTGCATCTTCTTCTAGGGCACCAGCCAGCCCCTGCTTTTCCCTGATTAAGGAATTCTCTGGGAGGATCCGAGCATTTGCAAAAGTGTAAAATATGATCAATAGCCTTTGCACAAGTATTTTCACAACCCCAAGCTTCTGAGAGGTTATATTTCATTGACTTGGAAGAAACACAGCATTATCTGGAAAAACAGCACAGATGTTGCCTAATAAACGTTTGTTTTATGCATTGTATTAACCTCATGAAACATTTATGCAAATCTCGCACTAACAAAAGGTCAAAGAACTATTCTACGTTATGAAGCATACAAGAGGACGACCTTTGTTTTTTTGTTTTGTTTTGTTTTGTTTTAACCTCGGTATTTTATGGGTGTGTTTGTAACTCTCAGGGTTTCTATTTAGGAGCACACAAGGGCATTACAGATTTTCATCTCTTCTGTTTTTAGTTCTGTTATCATTCCTTCCAGCTGATTTCACATTTTATGATGCTAATGGTGGCTGTACGGTTTGGAGTTTCTCTCCTGTCAGCTGGTCAGTAGGTCTGAGGGATATATTTAATAGAATCTGACAGCTGATGGAACTGGCCCCATTGAAAGAGGATTTGATATGTGGAGTGAATGTGGAGACCCTGAATTCGCCATAATAACGGCCATTATTATTCAGCCTCTTGCAGCCAATATAACTCTTTCTCTGGAACACACCAGTACATGTGTACAAAAGACATGACTTATGGATGACTTCTTCCGTATACTGATCTGAGGGCCGTTTAGATAGCATGTCAAAACAGATTAGCCATCTTATTCTGCCACAAAATTAAGGAAGAGAATTTTGTACAACTCTGTTCAACAAATGCACATGTGCCCGTAAACAAAGACGGTATAGAGGGGCAAGGATGGTCCCTGTCTGGGTTACGGGAGCCAGGGCACTGAGAAAAGCTGCAGGTTCATCCAGTTAGGTGCACCCTTTCTGCTTGGGCCCCTGAGTGCGCTGCCAGAGATGGAGCTGGCTCGGGGCGGGGGGAGGCAGGAGCGACAGGTGGGAATCCACTGCTTGGGAGGCTGGCATCAAGCTTCACCTCATAAGCGTAGGCCTGGGATGTGAGGGTGGGTTTTGACCCACGCCATCCACAGTGAACTAGAACTTCTGTTGAAATAGCATCTAAAGCTACAACCTGGCACCCTGATTCAGCCATGATTTTCACTAGGCGGGCTTGTCTGCTAGTTGTTGAAGTTAACTAACATTTATAGAATGCTTGCCATGTGCTAAACTTTACCTGTGTTAAGCCTTTGAATCCCCCCCAAACAATAATCATATCATTATTATTATGAATTATTATCTCCATTTTACATACGCAGGAACTGAGGCCCAAGCAAGCTAGGTAACTGGTCCAAAGTCACAGCTCATAATTAGTGGAGCGAAGATTGAACTTCAGTTACGTCAGAACCCATAGTCATAACAGTGACACTTTTCTGCTTCTGTTTGTTTGCCCGCGGTGAGAAGTGTGTGTGTGTGCACATGCACACGCACATGCATGCATGCGTGTGTGGATTCTTGGGTGCAAGAAATCCCCTAGAAATCACCTGGCCCTTCCCCTGGCTGCAGCCGAACTGACATTCAATCAAGGAAGCAATGGACTGTGTTTCTTCCTCTGTAAACTGGGCACTTCCCATCCCACAGGGCTGTTGCAAAGTCCTGGAAGACCTCATGTGCACCCAGGGGGCCACACAACCCTTCTCTCCTTCATTTCCAAGCTCAGAACCGCACCCTATCTGTATCCCCTTATCAGCTGCCTTCCCCCCAAGGGTTCGTTCCCAGCCATTCCCAGCTCTGTGAGGTTATCATTTAAGGTAATGATATCAGAAACACTTGACTCTGCATTCCTAAATATCCTTGTATTTATCCATGTCATCTTCTGGCTAAAAAAAGGAAAATGGCTGCAGAGAAGTGAGCACAAGTGTCAGAGGTAGCTGAGGAAAGTGTGCCAGGTGTTAGGAGATACACTCATAGCTGTCTGTGTTTAAATTACATGGCGCTGGTACTTTTTAGGTCAGAGACATAAAACCTACTATTGATCTTGAGCAAAGCATCCAATTTTGAATGTCTGTTAAAGCCCCAGGCACTTCAATGCCACATAATCAATATCTTTTCGTTCTTTTTTTTTTTTGGTAGCAAATGTATGGGTTTGTTTATCCATCCTCCAGGCGTCCAGCCTGGCCTTTTATTCCTCCTCAAGTAGGACACACAGCATGCTGGGGACCCACTGCTAAGAACCTCCACCTGCAAGATTGCAGCCCCTGAGACTCAGATATCATAGAAATAGTACAGCCCAGACGGCTTTCCAGGAGCAGGTCCCACCTTCGAGGCAGCCAAAGGACACGGAGGAGGAGGGTGGTGTGGAGAGTGAGATAGCGACAGAGAGACAGAGACAGAGAAATGGAGATGGGAAAATAGGAGGTCGTGCTTAGCTTGGTGTAGACCCTAAGATAAGATGATATGTGAAATCCTGAAATTTAGAGTGGAAAAGGGGCTTGGAGATTGTCTGGAAAATTGTTCCCTTCCAATTCGCAGGTGGAAAAACTGGTAGCTGGCCGAAAGTTCCATATGTACTGGGTTGCTGAAGCTGCCTGGGGAAAATGAGCCAGCTCATATAGAAAATGGGTTAAGCCTTGGTCTCTGTTAACGAAAGGGTTGAAGGTCGACCAGATGACCATTGTGTCCTGCAACAATGACCCTGAGGACATCTGGTAAGTAGGTCAACCAGGTGGGTCATGTCCCTCAGGGGCCACCAGACCGTGCACCCTGACTAAAGGCCCAGGGGCTGTGGTGGGATGCAAGAGTGGCTTCCTCTACAGGCTGCTATTTAGATTTGGTCTTGAAGGACGAGGAGAGTGGAGAAGGGAAGCTGGTGAAGGATGAGGAGTTGGAGACAGAGGAAAGAGGACAAAGAGATAACTCACGTTAAGGCACAGAGGCAAGAAGAAGCCTGGCAACTGAGAAGATCACAGACGGTTCCCATTAACAACAGGGTGGGTGCATGAAGGGGCGGCAAGAAAGACAGCAACCAGGTGGCCAGTGGGTGTCCTGTAATAAGAGTTATGAACTATCTGCTTTGAAGCGTTTTGAATCAGGAGAGTAACACGATCAGTGTCGCACTGTGACAAGTTCATGCTGGCTAGAGGGCAGAAGGTGGATTGGAGGGGGCAAGACCAGGGTCAGGGAGCCAGAGAGTAGGTTATGCCTGCAGGCAAGGCCAGCAATGATGATATGGCCAGACAAGGAAGTGGCAGAGGAGAGGCTGGGTTTCAGATATTTGTGAGGGAGGCTCTGCAGGGTTTGGTGAGAGACTGGGGGTGAGTGAAGTGATGGGAGGGAGTGACCCTTAATCCTGGCACTACCTGTGACTTATAGTGACTTACTGTGTGACTTTTGGCAAGTCACTTAACCTCTCTGAGCCTCAGTTCCCTCACCTATAATATGAAGATAATATTATCTACCCCGTAGAGCTTTAATGACAATGAAATGAAGTAATGTATGAAAAATATGCGGCTCAGTGCCCACCATATAGTAAAGCTTCAATTAATGGTAGTTAAATTCTACTATATTATTGACCTTGTGGGGGACGTCCAATGAGACACACTGTGTTCTGAAGTAGTGTCATTCCTAACACAGTCTTGAAGTAGATTATTTGGGGGCATAAGTTACTTCTCTAGTGCAGGAAGACAACAACTTAAGTGTCTAACTGTCTTCTATTTCCCATGTTCCCAAGAAAATGACCAATGTATGTAAAAATAGGAAAATACTTATATCAGCCCTGGGTATTAGAGGAGGGTGTTATTTATAGGCTAGAAAATCTGAAGAATGTCTGTTACGAAGAGAGCAGGGGAGCAGATTGAAGGATGGGCCAATCAGAGTCAGGATTTCTCGAATGAGAATAAGCAATCTGCTTGATAAGAATCTCAGAAAGATCTTTGCAGAACCTCACCAATAGCCCTACTGGGGTGAGAACTAGAGGTGGGAGTGGGCTAGAACATCTGAACCTGGTCAGTGCTGTGAGGAAGTGTCCACAGTGCCAAGGGCATGGTGAGATGGATGTCCACAGCAGGGGTCCTTGGGATGTAACCCTGAAACAGACTGCCATGCAAGACCTGGGTCAGGGCATTGCCCCAACGAACTACTGGCTGCCCAGCTTTAGTAAATATTAATTCTTCATCTTCCCAGCACCTAGTTCCTCTTATCCTAGTAATGGCTCTGATTTTAAACTTGGTATCAATCCTTCCTTCATTCTGAGTTCACATGTTCAGAGTGGATTTCCAGGGTGGAGTTCACGACCTAGGTCTGGTCAATCCAGCACCAAGGAGACCTGGCCAGTGATTCCTTCAGGAATGGTCACGTCACCCGGGGCGGTCCAATCAGAATGATTCTCAAAAGTTCCGTGGGAGTCCACAGTGAGATACCACTTCACACCACTAAGAGAGCTGTAACCAAAAAGATAGATAAAAGCAAAGGTTAGGAAAGATGTGGGAAAATTGGAACCCTCCTAGGCTGTTGATGGGATTGTAAATAAATAAATGATGCCGCTGCTTTGGAAAACAGTCTAACAGTTCCTGAGAAGGTTAAATATAGGGTTACTATCTAACCTAGCAATTCTGCTCCAAAGTATATACCTAAGAGAAATGAAACCAAATGTCCACACAGTACACAAATGTTCACAGTAGCATTATAACAGTCAAAAGGCGGAAACAACTCAAATGTCCATCAACTGAAGAATGGATAAACAAAATATGGTACATCCATGCAATGGAGTGTTATTCAGCCATAAAAAATGAATGATGTTTTGATAGATGCTACAACCTGGCTAAACCTTGAAAACATTATGCTAAATGAAAGAAGCCAGTTAGAAAGGACCGCATACTATATGATTCCATCTATATGAAATGTCCAGAAATGGGGTGTTTATAGAGACAGAAAGTAGGTCAGTAGTTGCTTAGGTCTGGGGGCTGGAGGGTGACTGTGAATGGGTGCAAGGTTTCTTCTTGAGATAATGAAAATGTTCTAAAAATTGACTGTACTGATGGCTGCACAATTCTATGAATATACTAAAACCCTTGATGTTTACATTTTAAATGCATGAATTGTATGGTATGTGAATGACATCTCAATAAAGCTGTTATTAAAAAAAAAGTTTAGCGGGAGACAAGGGGAAGACCCAAGCTCTAGGCCTGCCGGAGTTGAACCGCAGGGATGTGAGGCCAGAACTGTTGTAGACACTCTACCACCCAGAAGTTCCAGGGGCTACCATGGGAACTCGAGAATGAAGGTAACTTAGCAGAAGACAGAACCAATCGATGCAAAGAAACTGGATTCTCAAGGACATTGTACTCTGCATTCAGCTTTACTTGAAACCAGAACAACCCCTAATTTCCCTTCCTCGATTAACCTGGCCTGAGTTGGATTTTGTATCACTTGCAATAGAAAGACCCCTGATGCACATAGCAAACAGGAGAAAGGAAGGTTGAGCAAAGCATGGAGACCTCCCCAGCTACAACCACCTCCAGCTCTGAGTCCCTTACCCTATCCTTTTCTAGTTCCCTTTGCCTTCAGCGTCTGGATCTTTGAATCAGCAGACAAACTCCATTATGTTTCATCCACTCCTTTCTCCTACCATCCTGGCCTGCATGATTCAGATAGGGTCCCACGCCATCTCCAGCAGAACTCCTAGTGACGGATAAACGTGGAGAAGAAAACCAAGAAAAATCACAGGATATGTGAGAAGACAGAACTGTTCAAAAAAAGGGGGACCACAGGTGCCTTCCAAGAAAATGGAGTTACTGCAAGAAGCAAGAGAAGATTTCCCGAGCTTGTTGATTCAAGTTGTCAGAAAGAATCAAGAACGAACTGTGACTTCCACAGTTCCAGAGAGCAATTTGAGTTGATCTGTTTAATTCCTCTTCCTCTCAAAACCTCATTAGGACCAAATTTGAAAAAGAAAGAAAGGAAGGAAGGAAGATCCTTTATCAGTGTAAGAAAATAAGCTGTGATTGAACTAGAAACTTGAAAGGTTTTTTTGAAAAAGAGATGATGGAGAAGGAAGGTGTTGGAAGTAAAGGAACAGGAGGTCTGCAGTGAATGCAGCACGGGAAGGGCCCAGTCAGAAGTGGAAGGGCTGCCCCAAGAGTCTCAAAGACCCCTCAGACTTGGAGTCACGTTATCTACTAAGGGAGACCACAGAACAGTGGGAATGTGGGAAATTCAAGGACTTTGGGAATTGCCTCACTGCCGTTCCTAGGAAATAGCCAACCGCACCTTCACACGGTAGGAATGGTGTGTGAAGCAAAGAAGAGTACTGCTAAGGGTCGTCGTTGTGCCAGAGAGAGAAGGGATTTGGTGCTCGGATTTGGGGCTGTTAATACAGTCACAGCAGAAAAATGAACACTGGGATAGCAGTGAACTTCCCTGCCAGATGAGAGGTGAGTGTGACCGGGAGAGAGTCTAACACAGTGCAGTGAGCTAATCTTAGCCCTGCAGACGACTTCGGCTCCCCAGCCCCTGGTGTCTGCACAGAAATGCTGGTCAAAGAGTGAATTCTGTGCTGCACACTTACCTTCTCAAGTAGCTCACTTACTGCTCGTCAGGGTCGACTGAGCTCCCAAACTAAAAACGAGAACGGCGGAATAGACAGGGAAGTTCTTTTCCCCTCCGTGAGTAAAAGATCTAAATAAGGATTCTCAGGGAATCTTTCTCAATTTCTAGAAGTGGGTAAGCACTCTCCCTCTGCAGGTGTATATAATGAAAAAAAAATTTAACAGGCATATGAGAAGTTTCTGTGATTTAAAAAATGGAGCTTATTCTGAGAAATCAAAGCAAACATTTTCCCATGATACAAAACTACCAGGAAAAAAAGAATCTCTAATTTGAGTATTTCTTAGAAGATTAGGTTTTGCCTCTCTTAATGGAAAAATTTTAAATTCAGAAAGGTTGTTCCCCAGTGAAAAACATAATCATGGAAATTTGCTAATGCCATTAAGGCAGTAAAGAACAGATTTAGAAGAACAGAAAGCAGAATCTGCGAATTCAGAAGTGAGTTCAAGGAACACTGCCAGAAATCAGTGAGAAGGAGAAAATATACGGAGATAGTGAAAAAAGAGAGAGAGAGAGGGAAAGAGAAAGGGGGAGAGAGAGAGAGAAACAGAGAGACAGAGAGAGAAAGGAAGCTAGATGCTAGGAATCAAATATATATGTAGGAGAGATTTGAAATGGTGACAACAGAACAAATGAAGGAGAAAAAAGAAAGATCTGTTGGAAAATTCCTCTCCACTGAAGAAAGACTTGTGCCTTTAGAATCTAAAGGCAAACTACATCCGATGAGTTGTTCACCTGTTTTTGTAAATAAAGTTTTATTTGAACAAGCCACATCTGTTCATTTATACCTTCTCTATGGCTGCTTTCAGGTTACAACAGCAGAATTGCATAGTTGTGACAGAAACCATGTGACCCCCCAAAGCCACGTGGACGGTTAAGAAAAGTTTTGCGACTTTATAACAGAGTTCTTTGAGACATCCATGAGTAAAAGTTTGAATTTCAAGGACAGGTATTAAAAATCCTATAAACATTCAGTCCTCTGGGGGGAAAAAATTCCAAATTCCCTCAAGAAAAGAAAGGAAGAAATTCCATTAGGCCACACTTTTTAGCAAATTCTAGGATAGAATATTTCAAAATCTGAAGACTTCTGAAGGAATGAGACTTAGGAACAAAGAATTGTACGTGCAGCCAAGCTGCCATTCTTGAAGGTGGGTAATTATTTATGGAAGGACTCAGAACTTATGCTGTGGCTATTACTATCTTGAAAAAAAAGAAAATGATCAAAGAAATACTCCAGGTGGCTGAAAAAGGAAGCAAAATAAATAATTCAGATACAAGGAAAAGCAGTATAAAAGAAAGATTGCTGAGCAGAGAACCCAAAACTTAAAGTTAATTTCTCAGTAATTGCACTTAACATGATTATAAAACAATGTAAGTGTCAAAAAATAATTCTGGAAAGAGATGACACCCAATGTAAAAATATATTAATTATAATATTCTTATTCTCAAAGCCAGATGGGGCTGGAAAAAGAATTGATGATGATAATACTGGTAATTATAGCTTCCATTTTTAGAAGTTACTGTGTATTAAGCACAAAAATAATGCTGATATAAATATTGTTTTTCCATAAATCTTTGTACCCATCTCTAATACTAATTCTTTAACATCAGTTCTTAGAAGGTGAAATGCTGAGTCTGAACATTTAAAAAAATCTTTCAATACAATGGGAGTTTGAACTCTTACCAGAAATATGTAAGCTTTCATTTCTCTGCACCCATGCCAACACAGTTATTATCATTCTGCAATTAACAATAGTTAATATAGTGTATTAGATGTACAGAATTTGAAAAATTTTGTACAAATTAGAGCAAATTGAAGGCTATTTGCTATAATTCTTTAACTTTCACTGATGCACTTAAACAGGAGAGACCCCCCACCCCACTCTTTATTTAGATTCTTTCATTTTTCATGAAAGTATTAGGTGGCATGTTTGCATGGCATATAAATGACAATTTTGTCAGGTTGTTAAATTCTTTATTTGGAGACAACATTTATGACCAACAATTGGGGGTTGGTTAAATAATCCACTGCATGTTCCTAAGATGGAATTCCCCTACATCCAATAAAAGTCATATCCATAAAGGATATCAGAAGTATAAGAAACTTTTCACAACATAGTAACAAGTGAAAAAATATTTTATATGACATGACCCCAGTTTTGAAGTTAAAAAATACATATTATGTACAAATAATAAGAAGGATGTGTATGAGATATTAACAGGGATTAAGAGTTGAGAATACAGTTTTTTTTGTTGTTTTTTTTTTTTGTTTTTTTGCGGTACGCGGGCCTCTCACTGTTGTGGCCTCTCCCGTTGCGGAGCACAGGCTCCGGACGCGCAGGCTCAGTGGCCATGGCTCACGGGCCCAGCCGCTCCGCAGCATGTGGGATCCTCCCGGACCGGGGCACGAACCCGTGTCCCCTGCGTCGGCAGGCGGACTCTCAACCACTGCGCCACCAGGGAGGCCCAATACAGATATTTTTCTGTATGCTTTTCCCTATTTGCTAAGTTTTCTACTTCAATATTTTAATACATAGGGTAAAAAGATACCTTGTAAGTAAGCTGGATTCATAGGGAAACACAATTTTTAAGTTTCCCCAGCAACTAGGACAGTATCTGGTTCCCAGTGGGTACTTTGCCAATGTTTGTTGAGTGAATAAGTGAGTGAGTGAGTGAGTGAATGAATAAAAGATGGTATGTTTTTCCCAGGCAGAATACCTTTTCTTGAGCATCTTTGGATTGCCTGCTTTCTTCCTGGCCCATATCTGCTTGCTTCCTGCTGCAAGATGCTCAGTTGCTTTGGCCCCCCGCACTCATATCCCCTTACCTGGATCTTTGCAGCTCCAAGCCCAGTGGACGCCTCCCAGATCTCCTTCAGTCGGCCATGGCTGCAGCCTCCCCAGGTCACCCGCTCCATCTGCTAGTCCCGGGTCCCACATCTCCCTCTCTCAGGGCCCAACCTCAGCCTTGACTTTTCCAGCTCTTCTTCTTTCTGCAGTAGAAACTGCCACTGGAGAAACTTCTTGGCCAAAGGGCATGACACCTTGGGACATTGATCCAGGACATTGATACCATCCTATTACGACTAGCATTATTCCAAGCCCCAGTTCCCAGTTGATTAGTTTCTATGAAGGGAATTTCTAACTTCTGAAAAATCACAAATTGTTTCTTAGGCTAAATTGACGCTCAAGAGCAGAACTAATATACCCCGTAAACACCAAGTGAAGTAATGGCTTGTTCCATTCTGATCTGTCAGTGCCCGTGCTTTACCAGTACTTAAATATTTTTAATTTCACCCCTGCTTCCATGGGAGTCTGAGTGAGGAAGGAACAGTTGGACAGTTTTCTCTGGCTGAATGAGACTTAGCAGGTTGGTATAACACATTTGGCCCTATCAAAAATAACTGAGATTATATAACCATAACCTCTCCCCAGAGCAAATATGCATTTGAGAGGCAGTGAAACATACATAATTATAGATGTAAAACACTAAAAATAGGTTCCGTGCCCCACACAGGCAGCCAGGAGCGTGGCACTTGAGCGCAATGCTGCCATGTATGGCGAGATTAATAGGAGCTGTGGCACCATCCCAGGTGGCCAAACAAGGTGATGTGGAGCTATTACAGATGTGAAAAGACACAGAGATTTAAAACGTTCACCTGTAGAGAAGGCTGCTGCTTGTCTGAGCCTGTCAAAGCCCGTTCCGGACTGTGGTCTTCTCCCAGGGGACAGGAAGTGAGAAGTCATCAACCAACAATGATGATTATATTGTGTTACCTTATATTACATTATTATTATAGCTAATCAGTATGAATAACAATGAAAACAACAATAATAATACCAAGAGCTTGCGCTTAGAAGCGCATACCGTATTTCCCGAAAAACTTCCATCTTTATTCAATTCAGCCAGTCTGTGTGGAGGACTGCTTCAGGCAGTCTTTGCTATGGAACAAACCACCCCAAAACTTGATGACTGAAAGCCACAATGACATTATTTCTCACAACTCTGTAAGTGGGCTGGGCAGCATACTTGTTTCAGTTGGAAGGTCCCCTAGGCTGGAAGATTCCGAGATGGCCTCACTCATGTCTAGCATCTGTGCTGGGCCCCCTGGAGCCCCTCCGTGCAGTTTCTTATCCTCCAGGAGGCTAGAGAAGCTTCCTCACCTGGCGGTCTCAGGGCGGCGTTCCAAGAGGACCCCGGCAGAAGCCACATGGCCTCTTAAGGCCTCTCTTCCAAGGTTGCATGATGTCACTTTTGCCATGTTTTATTGGTCAAAACCAGTCACAAGGCCAGCCCGTGTTCAGAAGTGGAGAAATAGATTGTGCCTCTCTGTAAAGAGAGCAGCAAAACGTTATGACCATATTTAATTTAAGACAAAGGGGCCATGTAATTTACTTACGTCATCTCATTTAGTTCTCACAGGAACCTCGAAAGGGAAAGGATTGCCACCCACACTTTATAGATACAGAAACTGAGACTCAGCGAGGTTAAACAAATTCCCCAAAGCCACACAGCTAGAGAATCGATCTGAACTCAAGATTGTGTGACATCAAAATCCATTTTCTGGGCTTCCCTGGTGGCGCAGTGGTTGAGAGTCCGCCTGCCAATGCAGGGGACGTGGGTTCGTGCCCCGGTCCGGGAGGATCCCACATGCCGCGGAGCCATGGCCTCTGAGCCTGCGCGTCCGGAGCCTGTGCTCCGCAACGGGAGAGGCCACAGCAGTGAGAGGTCCGCGTACCGCAAAAAAAAAAAAATCCATTTTCTTCCTCCATGCTGCCACATTCCATCCTAAATTACCTAACTTGATTTCTGTACTCCCGTCATGGGAGTTAATGAAAGGAATGAGAATATTTTCGAATATCTCCAGGCAGCTTCTGTTTTGATCATTATTTCACAATCCGTTTCTCAGCAGATCCTCACCGACCCATTGCATCTGAGCGCCCACTAGGCCACATCCCAGAGCCATACATTTTCAGGCTCTGATCAGTCAAGGCCTCTGCCAAATGCAACAGCGACCCTGCTTGTCGCGATGGAGAGCGTGGACACGGTGCTCTTGCCTGTTTGCCGATGATGTACCTCCGTCGTGCTGGCGACTTTGCTAAAATCAACTTCGCCAACTCTCACAGTAACACCATGAAGTAGGCAGGAGTTTTTATCGCTGTCTTACCGATGGAGAAACTGAGGCAGGTCAGCACGTGGCAGAGCTGCGATCTCAAACTCAGACCATCTACCTCCAGGATCACCCCGGCTCTCATTCCAAAGCCAGCATCGTGACCAGCACCTTCTCATCTCCCAGATCAGCCTCCCGGTCCTTCTCACCTGGAGGAGGCCCTGAGCCATGAGTCCTGCTTTTAAAGTGAGAGAGGCTGAGGTGCGGGACAGTTCAACGAGTCTCTACTGGTCTCCTGGAATGTTGGGGGCAGAGTTAGGACTCAGGCCTCCTGCTCTCCCCGCACCGCCCCCGCCCCCCCCCCCACCAGCCCTGGGCTTTGCCTGAGAAGGAAAGAAGGAAGTTTTAAACCCTGGTGACACTCTAGGAGCCTGAGTACCCCGTGTCAGTGTGGATGTGACAGCATCCCTCCAAGGCGCACGAGGATGAAATCATTTAAGACTAAGAGAACTTCCGGTCTCCTCCAAGCTGGCTCAAGAGCCCAGACCTCTTTTCCTCCTGGATGGACATGGGTCTTGGGATCACAGCTTGAGATCGGGGATGTACAATAACACTGGAGAAGCTGTCGAGGATGGAGCCTGTGGGATGTGGGCCCCAGATTACCACACACTTGGGCAAAACCCTTTGTCCTGCCCCCCCCAAAAGTTAACGCCGCCGAAGCTGGCTTTGCAACACAACATCCAACAAGTCATGAAAATCCGGACTCCCCAGACCAGCAAATTAGAGTGAGTCGTTCCTGGTTTTCTGTAAATAGTGAGTGGCCGAAATGCCCATCTGCCTGAGTTTACAGAGGCCTCCACGGCCCTTCAGAATATCGAGAAATATCAGAAATATCGAGAGGCTGATGGGCGGGGCGGTGGTGGGAAAGGAAACATTTCTAGGAATGACTGTCACATTGGGTCTATTCCACCAGAAAATCTGGGGAACTCACCTGGCAGGTACAGTGTGGTGGGAACGCCGTATATTTTGATTGCACATTACGGTTATAAAGCACGTTAACATCACCGGTCCCTGAAAAGTGCATCTTATTTTAGGGTTTTTTTTTTTAAAAAAAAAAACCTAACATTCATCATGCCAGGCACTGTGGTAAGTATATATATTATTCATTTATTTTTTATTGTGGTAAATTATACACAGCATAAAATGTACTATTTTGACTATTTTCAAGTGTACAGTTCAGTGGCATTAAGTCCATTCACGCTGTTGTGCAACCATCACCCCCGTGCATCTCCGGAACTTTTCTCACTTTCAAAACTGAACCTCTGTCCCCATTAAACAATAACTCCCATTTCCCCCTCTCCAGTCTCTGGAAACCACCATTCGACTTTCTGTCTCTATGAATTTGTCGACTCTAATACCTCGTATAGGTAGAATCATACAGTATTTGTCCTTTGGAGTCTGGCTTCGTTCACTTAGCATAACGTTTTCAAGGCTCTTCCATGTTGTAGCATGTGTCAGATTTCCCCTCATTTTTAGGACTGAATAATATTCCATTGTATGTATAGACCACATTTTTTGTTTATCCCTTCATCCGTCAATGGACTTTTGGGTTGTTTCCACCCTTTGGCTATTATGAATGATGCTTTTGTGAACACTGGTGTACAACTTTATATGCTTTTTGTCACTCTTCAAATCTGCGAGATGGGTCTTATTGCTTTCACATTTTAAGATGATGGAAACAGAGGTGGCGAGAAGGCCACCTGCCCAAGATCACACCTGGGAGATGGCAGAGCCAGGATTTGAATTTATCTTGTCTAAACACAGTCTTCATCATCATGGTCTCCTTATAGATAAATCTATGGAATTCCATAAATAGATATACTTACTTACGGAAAAATATATACAGCAATTTATAGTTCATGGAAGTAAATCTACAATTAAGATCCAATGAAAGATACAGAATTTTAGACATGAAAGATGAAATATCTTATTCTCAGAGCAACCTGGTAGGTGTGTGTGGGTGGAGGGATCAGAGACCATTGCTAATCTCAGTGCCAATGTGGAAGGCAGTCAGACGTGCAAAGTGATGGGTCCAAGGCCACAGAGCAGAGCCAGGACCCTACCTAGGTGTTCTAAGCCAGGTCTGTGCCTTTCCCCTAAAGCAAGCAAACTCTTGTAAAATATGAAAGGAAAGAAAAACATATTCTGATGAGCAAATCCGCACTCTCAGGTGGAGATGGAGCTTGGGTGTTGGACGGGACTTTCTCAGAGGACCGAGGCCACACATACAACGGTCACCTCTATGAACTGATAAAATGCTGAGTGCAAGAGTTTTCATGCACCTGCTCTTTGATCTTCACAAGAGCTACCTTGTTGCTAGCTCCACTTGACAGAAGGAGAAACTGAGGCTAAGAGTGGTTAATTAACTGTTCTACTGGCAGAAAGCTAGGAAGTTGCAGAGCTGGGTTGCAAAACTTGAGTCTGACTCTTAATCCCTAATGCCTGCAGTTCTCCTGCAGCTGAAGACTGGGTGTGGCATCAGAAATAGTTGAGCCCCCGAACCCCGCCCCCCAACCCACTGTGGCCTCCCAGCTCAGTGCAGGTCCTCATCAGCGGGGCTGCAGAGCTGCCCCTACCCTCTATGCCTTACCTTCCTATCCCCACCCTCCCCTGGGACTTCCTGCGGTGCCCCCGCTTCTGGGAGAATTGACTTGATTCCTTTATACAACCTTAGTCAGTTTCCAGAAAGAACTTTTCATTCATTCATTCATGTATCCGTTTGTTCACCAAATATTTATTGAGATCCTATCATGTTCCAGCTCTGTTCCTGATGCTGGACATACAAAAGTGAACAAGACAGACACTGTATCTGGCCCAAGAATTCTAGCTGGAGGGGAGACAGACATAACTAATAGTAGCATAATTTCAGGTAGTAACAAACATAAGAGCCATAAAGGAAAAGAAAAGACGGTAAGGGGATAGAAATGGGTGGAGTAGGCGTGGCTACTTTAGACAGAGTGGTCAGGGAGGGCTGCTTGGAGGAGGTGACAGAAAAGCAGAGGGAGTCACATGAAAGATGGCTTGGGTGGGTGAGGAGTGGTGCAGAGGGAATTCTAGTGTAAAATCCCCGAGGCAGGAATGAGCTTGGAGGGTTTGAAGATGGACAAAGAGGAAGTTCATTGTGTCTGGGGTGGCCTGGAGGAGGCTTAGCCAGGTCCGGGAGGTGGATGGAGAAACCTGACCTAGTAGCTAGCTACGGTGGGTGAGGACTTTAGGTGTTACGATGGTGGAGGTGGGAAGGCATTGGAGGGTTCTGAGCAAGGATTTGGATTTTGATGGGGGTGAGGGGGGCAATGCTGGAGCCACGGAAGCCACCAGTTACTGTGAATTTCCCAGCACACCCCTCTCAAGGACTCAGGCAAAACTCAGGCTCACCCAGTTGCAGAGGATGCCCCCTTGCCAACACACACACACTTACACCTATAAGCGTTCCTGCTTGTGTTTTTTTTTTTTCTTATTTCATCAGCTCTAAAGAAGAAAGAAAAGTCAGGAAAACCAAAAGAAACATCAGACTTGTTATTCTGACTTGGCGTCAGGGACCTCCCAGATACGGCTCTCTCAACACAGCACTTCCCCTGTAAAACTGTCGCCTTTCCCGGGCTGTTTCTTCAGCTGGTGGGAGCAGCGAGGAGGCTGCAAGCCCTGCAGGTTTGGGAAACCCAGAGGACAGAGGGATAGAGGCTGCGGGAGGAGAGGGAGGGAGGGGGCGGGGGCAGGCAGCAGAGAGCTGGTGAAACATCTGGAAATTGCTTGTTCCGAAGGCTGTGGAGTCTTGGTTATAAGGAATCTGAAGCCGTTGCTAGATTGGTCTCCCCTTCGTATCCGACACAGAGTCAGGCTGCCCCAACCAACATCTACTGTGATGCCACTCTCCAAGATTACCCTCAGAACGAGCCTGTGTGGTTGGTGTTAGAAGTCTTATTTGTCCTGGATGATGAACTGTGGCATTTTGTGATTTAAGTAAACAGGGAGGTGGAATAACAGCTTAAACTCCAAGGAGGCAGATGAGCTCGTTTCTAGGTTCAGCTCTTCCACTTACCTGTGTGACCTTAGACAAATGACTTAACCTCTCTGAACCTCAGTTTCTTAATCGAAAAAGGGTATATTGATACCCATCTATTGGGTATTGGATTGTTGTGAGGTTTAAGTAGGAAAATAAACATGAAAAGCTTTAGTCAGGGCCTGATCCTGGAAAGTACTCAAAAAGCAGTAACAAAAAAATATTTAAATATTAGTGTTGTTGTTGTCCTGAGGACAGAGAGCTAGGAAGGAGGAACTTGGATTCACTCCCAGCTTGTCAGACCGAATATTCTGTCTTTTCTGCCAACCCCTGCTCATCACAGCAATCACCTCAGGCAGGCAGGGTCTACACTATCCTATTTCTGACCTGACAGCTGAGGAGCCGGGATCTCCATGCCTCCTGGCTGCAGGGCTGACCTGGCAGCTGTAACGTGTCTCAGAGAATAGGGCGGACAAGAGGGGGGGACAGAGGGAGGAAAAAGGAAGAAAAGGGTCCCAGTCCGTCCTCCACCTCAGGATCTGTGAGGCTGGCAAGCTTCACTGCCCAGAACATCCCCAACAAATTTTTTCCATCCTACACACTCTTGTTACAGTGAGGCCTTGCCATTCCCCCACCCAGGTGGAACCTCTGCCCTTTCCCTTTGTCCCAAATGGACCTTCGTGATGACGTCAACCAGTGTATGGTGGCGGCAACCCTACGTGACTTCCTAGGTCACAGAAGGGGACCCTGCTTCCACCTGGGTCTCTCTTGGGACACTTCCTCTTTGATTCTGTTCGTCATGCTGTGAGGAAACCCAGGCCACGTGGAGACCCCTCACAGTTTCCACGCAACAGCCCCCGTTACCCATCAGATGAGAGAGGAGAGGCCTTCAGGGTGACTGCAGCCACCATCTGACCATCATTGCATGAGGGGCCGCAGGCCAGAGCCCTGAAATAATAATGATAATGACAATGGCAATAATAATAATAAATGACGGCTGTTGGTTTATCCCACGAAACTTAAGATAGCTATGCAGCAGTAACAACTGGAACTTTGGGGACGGGGCTGGCCTGGCGGGTGGCCCCGGCACTCTCGCCTGTGCCCTCAGAGGTCCTACACGTGAGTGAGTGGCCCCGTGTGTTCGCTGCGGCATCTGCAGAGTCGAGTCCAGGGCCCGGCACAGAGGCACTTCTCCAATCAGATTTTCAGAATAATTGTGAATTCGTTGATTTATTTTATTCCAGAAGAAGACAAACCAATATCTTGCTGATTTTTTTTTTCTTGAAGAATTAGAGACAAGGCTGTCTGAACAGTAGGGCATGGGACATCTCTTCTCTCTCCAGGATGGCCTGTGGCTGAGACATACTGAATCTGCTCTCTAAAAAGGACTCCTCGGTCCTTGGACACAGACGCTCTCAGAGAGGAAAGAGCCAGGAAGGGTCTGCGGGTCCAGAGGATGGATACGAGGTGGTGCCCAGAGAAGGGGACCTTGGGTCCTGAGATAGATTGCTTCATTCATTTCCTATTCGCGAATTCATTTATCAAATACGTATTGAGCACCTACTGTGTGCTAGGCACTTTTTAGATGCCGAGGAAACAAGAGTGAACAGAACAGACCCATCTCCCTGAGTTCACGGGCCTCACATTCTACGGGGGAACAAACAATAAACCAAAAAAGTCCTACCCCTTCCACAAATCATCTGGGCTGGGACCTTCTCACTGCACACTCCTATTGGAAAGAGAAGCAGATTGATTTTCTTTTCCCAGGGTCTGAACCCCTGGATGTTCTTCCCTGAGGCCTGGACCCCCCTGGATGGGCACAGCGTGGCGCACAGTGGGACACACGGGGTTGCCTGGGCTGGAGTCCTCGCTCGGTGATCTGGCCAAGTCACTTTGCCTCTCTCTTCCTCAGTTTGCTCACCTCTCTAATGGGGATAATCAACCCAGACCTGCTCACCTCCCAAGAATGCTGTGAAGTCAAAGAGGGCCATGGTTATAAAAACAGTTTACAGATCTTAAAGTGCTGTATAGGTATAAGAAATTAGAATTCCCATGATGAGCTCTGGCCAGAATGGCTGAACCCTTTCCAGCCCAGCTTCTAGTCTGGGCAGCAAACCAGGTGGGAAGCGGACAAGGGCCTGCCTTCCCGGGAAGCAACCGCCGACACCAACATGGCGAAACCAAAGGTCTCACCTGGAGCCACAGGCCTTGTTCACACCTGTGCATGGGGCAAGGATGACACCCTCACCCGTGAATCTCCCAGCCTTCTCCCGTCTTGCCCGTGTTGGTTCCCCCAAACCCTCTCTGGGGGCGGGGTGGGGGGTGGGGGGAACTCTAGAATTTGCCACTTTGCATCCACTGGGGAGGAAAATCGGGCCAGACTGACATTTTATTTCATCAAGGCCTCATTTTCCATCTCAGTCATTACAGAGAATTTTGTTTTAAAATGATTAATAAGTTTGAATCCATATAGCAAGTTATAGATTAACAATTGTGGGCCCCAGAGGCAAGAACAAAAGAAACTTCATTATTGCATTTCATTCATCAAACCTCTAATAAGAATGTCATTCCTTCTGTGCCTTTGCCTTCCAACTCTGAACAATAGGCCACTTCCCAGGACTTCGGGTGACCTAACGACAACCCAAAAAATGAATATGTCCACCTGCGAGGAAAACTATCACCCTGGATTTACAATGGCCCACTGAGCTAAGAAAAGGAATTCTCAATGTTCCTCTAGGCTTTAGTGACCAGACCGGGCAATCCTTAGCAGGAAAAGGGAATTCGGAGGCTCTGGTTTTCAGCAGGCCTCAAGAAAAATATTCAGAGGGTGCTTTTGCAAGTTATATGCCTACCATTATTCCAAAAACAACACCCTGAAATAGATGAACCAGTGGGTCAGGAAACAGTTTTCCTTAGAGGGTAATGTCTTCTGCAACCTGCCAGCCGTGGGAGTGATTTACACGCTGGCCTTGCAGGTATTATGGGCTGCTCTCACAGATGCATGGCTCTTCCGCCTGGGCCCTACACGCTTCCCACCAATCTGGGGCTGGCTCGGCCTCCGTGGCGTTTTTAGGCAGACTGGGGGCTCTTTCACGGGCTCCTGTGCTTTCTTCCACTCTCCCCCGTAAGCGCACCTTATGTGTCTCCGAGGCTCACTCAGCTGCTTCCTCTCCGCTCGAGAAGTTTTTCCGTTTTTCCCTCTCACTCAGCATTTCCATCAGCTGGGGTTCAGGCCGGCCAGCAGCCGCCTGGCCCCCCTGAACCTGTCTCCCATTCCTCAGAAAGCCTCCTGGCTCTCCTACCCCCTGCCCTTGCCTTCAGGCATGAGCTCATCAGACCTGGAAGACAAGGAAGCAAAGAGCATCCCAGCATCTGCCAGGAGGCGGTGGGAAGAGTCGGTCTGCACTTTCCTCCCTCTGATGGATACTTACTCCCGTGCCGGGCTGAGCGTGAGGGGCTCAGGCTGTGACACTGAGTAAGCCAAGGTCCTTTTGAAAAACAAAACACGAAACCACCAGAACAGGTTGTTATCCGTGCACTAAAGAAAACAAGCAAAATATTGGGGTGTGAATTCGGAGGGGGATGCAGGCGGCAGGGTGGATCAGGGGACAAGCACTGTTCCCACTTGCCTACGCGGTGTCTTTTAGAAGAATTAGAAAAAGGTCTCCCATCTGGGCAGACGTGGCCCCTCGGTGTGTGACTTCACAAGCGGGTGGTGTCTTTGGCAAAGGAAAGGCTCTCCTGTCCCAGACAGACATAGCTCCGTGCTAGGCACACAGCTTGGCTACAGAGCCAGACTGGTGTCAGCCCCCCTGAGACAAGCCTCCCCCAACAGGCAGCCACCTGCACGTCTCTATGTGGCGCTACTCCTGGAAAATGACATTTGAGAAGAAGCTTGAGGGGTGGTGTTATTGGCTGAAGGGTGTTTCCCCCAAATTCCTGTTGAATCTCTGACCCCCGGTACCTCAGAGTGCGTCTGCATCTGGAGATGGGACCTTTAAAGAGGTAATTAAGTAAAACTGAGGCCTTGGGTGGGCCAACCTGAGTGCTTTCCTTCTAAGAAGAGGAAATTTGGGCACACTGAGATGTGCACACACAGAGGAAGGACCACGTGAGGACACGGGGAGAAGGTGGTGTCTATAAGCCAAGGAGAGACGCCTCAGGAGAAACCAATCCTGCAAACCCGTTGAGCTCAGACTTTCGGTTTCTAGAGCTTCGAGGAAATACATTCCTGCTGTCAAAGCCATCCAGTCTGTGGTGTTTTGGAAGGAGCCATCCAAGTTCCCGGCCAAGGGGACTGTAGAGAGGAATGCCCCGAGGCAGGGAAGTATCTGGCGCGTTTAAAGTCCACAAATGCTGCCCCTGAGGCTGTGGCCCAGGAAACCAGGCAGAGCGGGAGGCCTCAGCCTCGTGCAGGTGACCACAGTGTCCCGGCGTGACTCAGGCAGGCGGGGCCCCAGGTCTGAGAAGCCTGAGGCCGTCTTCCTGGACAGGGTTGGGGCAGGAGGATGGGTACGTGGATGGAGGCTGGGCCTCTGGGCGCTAGCCTGGCACTGTCACTTCGTCGAGGAGGGCCTGTGGCTGCACGGGCTCCTGTCCCTCATGTTATAGACCAGAAAGCAGAGCCCAGAGAGGGGGTGGCACACACTTCCACCGCAGACATCTTTTTGCACGTAGCGTTCTTTTCTCCTTAAGGATTCATTCCTTAAACTAAATCCCCAAAAGGGAGATAATAAGGACATGAAGATTTTCTTTGGGTCATTTGTTTTCTGCCTCTTTCAGAACCATGGCTCACTTAGTTAAATGTCACTCTTTTTAAACAGCCCATCAGCAGATATGAGGACCCAGTCTGTTTCCCTTCCGTGGAAAGATGGCAGCGCGAACCAGGAAGTTGGTCCAAAGGCTCCCGGCATCTGCTCAGAATTGTCACCTCATTTTCAGAGGCCCTGGGCACGGTTCACACAGGTGAGCTCCCTTCCCTTCCCCGTAGCATAATGCCAGAAGCAGAAGCCGAGCTTCCCTCTCACATGAGCCCACAGGCCTCTGCTTTCACCACACTCCCCAGCCTCATTCAGCATCTTCTCTTCATCCCCAAGAGGGAAGACCCAAATTCCATCTGCCTCCTTAGAGGCCTTGAGCTTGCTGGACCTTGGAGGGAACCGTTGGTAAAGAAGGAGAGCAAAGACTTTGGGGTCCTAAGGCCTGGGTAGGAGTTCAGGCTCCCCCCTCCCCCGACTCCTGGCTGTGTTTGGCCATGTTACTCGACTTTTCTCCATTTGCTTATCAGAAAAGGGAGGATGCTTTCCACTTGCCAGGGCTGTGGTGAGAACAGGCTGAGGTTAGAAGCGTAGCTTTACTCCCGTCAAGGAGCCGTGGCTGAAGTCATAGACCTTCTCCTCACTTAGCTCAAGGGAAGGGAATGAGGGGCATGGGGATGACTATGAGGGTCCAGGGATCCGGAGGTGTCTGCAAAGAAGAGCCATCTCACAGGGGTTGGGTGGTCCCGAGGCTGATTTATCTTTCCGGGTGCGAAGGCATGAGGGGGAGGTTTCCCTTTCCGGGAAGAGGCTCTGCCCCGTGCTGGCTCTCTCGTGAGTAGTTTCCCGTCACACATCAGCCTACACGTGGCCCAAGGTGACACTTGCTCCGACAGCCTGCCTTTCTGCTTCAAGCCCCGTGGTTAATACCCCCTTGCCTCACAGCTCTCAGCGCCTCTCGACTCAGATCTCTCACAGAAAGCGGGGACCTGGGGGGTTCAGCGTGGAACCCACGGGCCAGCTGCCCCTCCGTCAGGAGCCGAGGGGCTGAGGGAGGCTGGACGCTGGGCGAGGTGACCATGGGCGATCTCTGAGGAGGAGAGAATTGTCATAACATGCTATACAAAGGCCACTTCGTTTTGGTCCGTGTATGGTTTTCACCCTACCGATCCTTAGCTCTGAAACAGGCTGTTGTCTGTTGACCATGATTTGCTCTCTCTCGCACACACACACTTCTCCAGGTGGTGACCAAGTTTTAGACATTGTCACCACCCCCCTCGGGCCTGCATGCTGTCTGTCAGGAAGTGAACGTTTGTTGCACGTGTGAATAAAGCCCCCCGACGACTCTCTTCTTCAAAGTCTTTCTGAAAAGTTGGGTGCCCTGGGTGCCCCCCGCTTTATCAAGACCTGTTTGTGTTTCCACTTCCAGCCTGTGAGGCGTGCTCAGACGTGACACCCCAGCTACCCGCCATCTCCCTCCTGACAAGGCTCTTTTCCCTGTGTCACACGCCGCTGGTGCAGGAACCAGGCCTCTTCTCTTCTCGTGAGCTCCTCAGAGACTCGGGATAGACAGGTTACTGTATGCCTTCGTCTGTCTGGGCTGCTGTAACAACCGCAGACCGGGTGGCTCAGAAACAGCAGAATTGGATCTCTCCCGGTTCTGGAGGTTGGAAGTCCCTGATGGTTGGGTGTTTGGGTTCTGGTGAAGGCTCTCTTCTGGGTTGCAGACTTCCTGTCCTATCCTCACTTGGTGGAAAGCACTAGGGGGCTCTGCAGGGTCTCTCATGAGGCCTCTGCCTCTTCATGAGGCCTCTGCCCTCATGACCTGAGCTCTTCCCAAAGGCTCCATCTTCTAATACCATCACACTGGGCATTAGCATTTCAACACATGAATTTTAGGGGGACACAAATATGCAGACCATAGCACTGTGGAAGCCCTCAGCCCACCAGCCCTCTGCTCTGAGGCTTGCCTCTCCCTATCTAGAGACCTGCTAGATGTGGCCCGTTGGCCCAAACCCAAATCTCTAGTCTTCAGAACAAGCAGCCATTGGTGTCAACCACCAAGCTTCCAGTCCCATCGCTGGGATAAAAAATTCTCCCTTGTTTGGCATAATCGAATCCCACCTTATCTGCCGTGGCGGCTTTGTAAGGTGTGGACTTAGCCAGGCTGAACTACAGTCCACAGAATTCTCTTCCCTTTAGATCTGCATTTGGAGTGGGCCCCAGGGGGCAACTTGGGGGAGATCTGGAGGGTAGAAGGGAGGCATTTTGTAGCCGCACCTCCTGGCTCAACAAAGTGGGATGAAGCAGCAGCTGGGCCAGCACAGCTCCACCTTCCCCTGCATCTTCCTCAGCATCTCTGCACGAGCCCACCCCACCAAAATCAGAGACAAGATTTCCGTCTGTCCCCAAGGCGCCAGCTCCGGCTGCTGTCCCAGCTTGTTCTTGCTCTCCAGACATTTTTATCCTTCTTCCCTTCCCAACTGCTACCCTGAGGGCGAGTTCCAGCATCAGATGTGGGAGAACAGCCCACCAGAGGCGTCTTAGCCAGCCCCCCAACGCCATGTGTCACCTCGAATCCCTGCAACAGACACATCTCCTAGTGGGTCCTGCTTCTCAGATTGAACCCTGACTGATGCGTCTGCCAACACCTGTCGGCTCCCACGCAGACCCAGGAGGCTGGGCCCCACTAAAACTATAAAGTTTCCCTCCTTCCATTGACTAGGTGGATTTGTTTTAAATTCAGAAGAATTCTAACATCATCAAAACAACCCCTTTCGAAGCCAGGGCTATATTTACCACCTAAAGCTATCAGCTCCACGTTTCTACCGAAAGGCAGAAAAGGAGAAGGAATAATATTCCTGGTAGTGGCTGACTTTGAGGGAGGCAGGCTACAACTTTCAGGTGAAATGTACATGCATCAATAAGGATGTCGCTCCCTACAGAATGCTGAGTCATCGCCACTCACAGAGTGACAGCGTCTCACCTGTGCATTCGCACGAGTGCCTCACAGCACTTGGACAGCAAAGCAGGGCAGGGAGTGGCCTCGTCATTTTACAGCGGAGGAAACTGAGGCTTGGGGAGGCTCTGTGATGTGCCCATGCTTCCATAACTCAAAAGCCAGAGGTTGCAAACCTAGGGGCCTGAGAACCTAGCACAGCCCTCGGTTCTGTTTTATTTGGCACACGCAGTATTTTTTGTCTGGTTTGGTTTGTGTTTTTTATTAGCTTCCAACATTTGAAAATCAGAAAGCTTGACCCCCTTCCCCTAAAAAAAAAAAAATAATGCAGATTTGCTATTTGGCAGTAGACGCTGGAAGTCAGTAGAGGCTGCCCCCTGTAGATAGAGTTGGGGACCCCCAGTTCCTGTGGGCTAATCTCCCTCTTTCACTATTTATATTATCTACAGACTCCTGTTGGCGTTTGCATTCGAGCTCCTTGAAAATGAGTAGAAGCCAGTCTAATTGCAATTCTGCTGCTCTTCTAGTGGATCTCGACATAGTCCTTGAACATATAAAGCGTACGTTCCCAGTCATTTGATGAGGATTTGCTAAGTTTCTATTCTATGTAGCTTGGGGGGCAGCGGTGAACAAAATAGGTAACCAAGCATGTGTGTGTACGCCTGTATGTCAACACGCACAAGCATTCTTATCGATTTGGCGTGACCATCAGCTGATGTTCAACACGCAAGCCAGTCGTCAGCTAAGACTCTCACACCAAATCCAGACACTCAGATGTCCACTTCCATATTCTGGAGATTGTTTGCATTTTCTGTCCACTCTTCTCTGAAAGGGTAGCGCTTACGTCCTTTTGGAAAAGAACGGCTTCGATTCAACGGTTGGCTCCCCAGGTTCCTACGAGGCAGCTCCCTGAAGCACATAGACTCATAGAATGGTTAACTCCAGGGAAACTGGGTAAAACAGCCAGGCAATGGGCTGGGAATGAGGACCAACTGTCCTGGTTGACCAGTTTCTGAAGCAAGATTTTTAGGGCTAACACACTGGAAAAGTGCATAGGAAACCGGAAGGAATTACTCACCCTAGCTGGAAGGCTTCTCTTGACAATGAGATTTTCAGGGAGGACCAAGAGCAATGGCTGGAGGGGGAAAGGAGCTTGAAGACTTCTGCTGTTGATTTAAAAGCTTTCCAATGGAGCAAAAGGAACAAATCTGGAGCCTTTGCTAGTCTTACAGGGTCGTGGGCTGTCGTGCAAGAGCCCAGTAGGCGGTCAGCGAGGCCCTGCCCTCCCTTTAACTGGCTATGTCCTGGAGTAAGACCTTCCCTTCCTCCAGCCTCAGCTTTCCCCTCTGTAAAGTGGGCACTTTGGACTCAAAGGCCACTGAGATCCCCTCCAGCTGTAACAATCTGGTGTAAACCACACAATGTCAATAGCCCTACTTTTAGGACTATTTTGTTTTGTTCAGTAACTGTGTAGTGTTACTTGCCCCACGGTATTAATAACAGCCAACATTTATTGTGTCTTTGCCAATGCCAGGCATGCTGTAGGTATTTTAAATGCATCAACATATTAAGTCCTCACAATCACTACGGAGGAGGAAACTGAGGTACAGAGAGGTGAAGCAACTTGTCCCAAGTCACACAGCTGGCCAGTGGTGAGGCTGGGACTTACACCCAGGCCGTCAGCTCCAGCATCTGTGCTCTTAGCCACTACCCCGCTATACCACCTCTCTTAAGGTGGGTCTTGTTTGTCTATTTGGGGATTTTTAAGCTCATTGATGATGAAACTGAGGCACAGAATGTCATTGCACAGTGCAGTATTTAAAAATTCAGGCTCGGGGCTTCCCTGGCGGCGCAGTGGTTGAGAGTCCGCCTGCCGATGCAGGGGACACGGGTTCGTGCCCCGGTCCGGGAAGATCCCACATGCCGCAGAGTGGCTGGGCCCCTGAGCCATGGCCGCTGAGCCTGCACGTCCGGAGCCTGTGCTCTGCGGCGGGAGAGGCCACAGCGGTGAGAAGCCCACATACCGCAAAAAAAAAAAAAAAAAAAAAAAAATTCAGGCTCTGAAGTCAGAGACCTGGGGTCGTATGTGGTCTGTTGCTTTCTACCTGGGGGACCTTGGGAACATCACTACAAGCCTTAGCTTGTTCATGTGTAAAATTAGGCTAATAATTGTACCAGCTCATCAAGTCCCTGTGGGAACACAGGGAAAGATGGCCTGCAAGACACTTAGCATATTCCTCCCAGGTGTACATCCAAAGGAGTTTATCCGTGTGTCCACTGGAGGACGTGTACTGAAATGTTTGTGTTCATAGGTGCACCATTTGTAATAGCACCAAACTGGAAAGCACCCCTGTGCCCATTAGCAGAACATAGATAAGTAGCGGGTGGTGTATTCACACAAAGGAATACTATACAGCTTCGAGGATGAAAGGCCCACAACTACACACGGCAGCACGGAAGAGGCTCATAAGCGTTATGCTGAGTGAAAGAAACCAGACATAGAAGAGTGCATCCTGTGTGATTCCATTGATATCAAGTTGAAAACTAATCTGTGCTGTTAGAAGTCAAGAGAGTGGCTCCCCTGAGAGATAAGAGCATCAGTGAAATGGGGTGGAGGCGGTTGTGTGGGTGCTTTTATATTCTGTTTCTTGATCTGATGCTGGTTTCAGGGATGTGCCGATTTGTGGAAATCATTTGTGAGAATTCATTGTGAAATGCACCTTAATGAATACACTTGTTTGTATATATGTTATATTCCAAATAACAATGTTTAATGTAGACAATGCAATAATAACAATTATTATTGTTATTATTATTAGAAATGACTCATAGCCAGTTCTGGGAGGGTGGGAACTTGCTGTGGAAAAGAAGATGGTCTTAGGAGCCAGCGCCTTGCCTCTGCTCCTCCTCTTCCTGGCTGTGTGGCCTTGGGTCTGTTGCTTAACTTCTCTGAGCCTCAGCCTTATCCTCTGTAAAAATACCATGTATCTCATCAGGGTGCCTTGGCGACAAAACAAGAAAATGCATGCAAAGTCTGGCACGAGATATTTCACCCAAAGTACACTCAGTAAAAGCTTTTTCCCTTCCTCTTTACCTTGTCTTTCAGCGTACCTGGCACAGTGCAGGGTATGCAGTAGGTGCATAATACTGGCTTGCTGAATGACTGAGAAAACCTTCTTGAAAGTCATTTGGCTGCTCTCAGAGTGGATGTGCTCCCACGTCCACAGATGGGTAAATGAATGAAACCCCCCTGCTTCTTACTCAGATGCAGATGAGCCGCCTGCTCAGAGGTTGGAACCTGGCTCCCGGTGCGCTGCTCCTGTGTATTTCCTCTACCAGCTTGCCAGCTCTATTGTTTTCCGCAGTGAGGCATGGGGAAATAGACTGTGTCAGCATGCTGCCTGCTTTCTTCTCCCCTCTGGAGCTAAGCAAAGAGGGAACGACCCTGAGTTCCACCAGATTCCTCTCCTCTCCTGGTTGGATTAAGCCCTGCTGCTCCGTTGCCACTAGGCCGCTTTCACTCTGTGTAGAGGCGGAGCCTACGAGGTGGGTGGTAGCTGGAAGGAATTCCCCGCAGGGCGTCGTAGGAAGCACCTTGGTGGTGTGCAGAGCTCTGGGTGAGGCCTAGGAATCCTGATCCCACAGTGACAGCCCTTCCCGCGAGGGGCAGTGGTGGGCTTCCCGAGTGGAGCCCACACCTCACTGCCTCTGCGTCTTCCTGATGGAAACGGAACGACTGCCATGGTTTCCATTTTACAGTAGAAGGGTGATGAGCTTCAGAAGCTGCCCAGGCTGGGAGGCAGCGATGCCCAGGGCAGGCTCCTGGCCCCCAATCCAGGCCTCTCCTGTCCTGACCACAGACATCCACGGTGCCAGTAGGGCAGAGGAATGCTTGCCTGTAAGTCACTGCCTTATTCTCTGCCATTCCTGAGCCCCAGACACTTCCTCGTTCCTCCCTTCATTCTGCAACTTCAGCCGTCAAATACTTATTTGGGGCCTACTACGTGACAGTCACTGGTCCCTGCTTGCTTGGAGCTGACTGTTCACAGGTGTACTTTAGTCCATGACTAAAACTGGCTCAGAAACTAAGTAACAATGCTTTCACAAGACAGGTTTGCTTCTCTCTCACTGAAGTCCCAGTTGGTAGGCAGTCTGGGGGCGGGGAGGGCATGTGGCTTAGCCCCTCAAGCCATCCAGGAGCACATCCAGTTTCCTTCCACCAGCTCTGCCAGCCCCCGGCATGGTGTTGTCACTCACATGGTCACAGCTGAAGAGGGAAGTAGGGCAGGCAGTGTCCTTAAGGGGTCTGACCTGAGGGTTGCACACAGCACTTCTGCTCACATCCTATTGGGCTAAGCTTAGTCATATGGTCACATCTAGCTGCAAGGGAAGCTGGGAAATGGAGTCTCCAGCTGGATGACCATTCTACCCAGCTAAAACTTGGGGATTTTGTTACTAAAAGGGAGAGGTGAAGGACGGATTTGGGGGCTCTCTCTGCCGTGTGGGGAGAGACAACAATAAATAGATACTTTTATACCCCAAATCGAGTGGACAGGGAAGGCATCTTGAGATGACATTTGAGGAGAAGTTTGAACGAATTAAGGTGTCCGGCCACACACTGTCTAAGGAAGGAGGGTTCCAGGTGGAGGGAGCAGCAAATAAAAGGCCCTGGGTGGGTTAGTGTTGGGGGGGTGGGGGGCGGGGGCTGTGCACATGAGCCTGAATGTTTGAGAAAAGCAGCTAGAGAATGATTACAAAGGGCCTGGTAGATCATAGTTAGGGGTTTGCATTTGATTCTGAAGGTGAAGCGTGTCTGTGGGGGGGCGGGTAGTGGGACAAGGATCAAATCAGAAGCCAGGTAGGAAAGCCAAACATTTGTCCAGGTGAGAGATAGGCCTTCGTCTAGCATGAAAGCAGAGAGAGGTGAGAAGAGATGAGGTATATTTTATCCGTGAAGAGGGAACAGGAACATATATTGTTAGGAAAATAGATTGGGGTCAACATTTTGGATAACCTTACATACCTTGCTTAAAAAAAGATTTTATTTTATTTTTTTATAAACAGTATATTATTAACCTTTATTATGCCTGTGTCTTCACAACCGTGTCCCAGGATTTCTGTAGGAACAGTTACTAGAAGTAGAAGTATTAGGTCAAATGATATAAGCAATTTAAACCCTGGTAGATGCTACCAAATCACCTTCCAAAAATCTGAATAATTTACCAAACTAAAAAAGATTTTATTTTGCAAGCGTCTTTATTTATTTATTTATTTTTTTGACGGTACCGTGCGGCATGCGGGATCTTAGTTCCCTGGCCAGGGATTGAACCCGTGCCCCCTGCGGTGGACGCGTGGAGTCCTAACTGCTGGACCGCCAGGGAATTCCCTTTGCAGGCGTCTTTAGAGCAGAGGAATGGCATGGGCAGTGCTGTACTCCAGGAGAGCCATGTCATCCTCCCATAGACTTGTGGGGGAAGTGATTTTATTAAAGATGGACATGAAGGGTCTAAGGGATGCACTGGCAAGATGGCCGGGGAAGTACCAGCTTTTAGTGCTGATGGAAAGTCTGAGTCTGCTCATAGCCGGGTACAGGGAGCGCAGAGCCGCCAGCCAAGTGGATAAAGTGGAGAGGGCTCTTCAAGACGTGCGTCCACACACACACATCACTCCAGAAGAGGCTCATATTGTTAGAAGCAGCAGCGGGAAGCCATTATGAGAGCTTGCACAATCTATTCTCGCTGAGAATGTTTCCCAATATAATTTACAAAATTTCAGTTGGAAATGCATTAGCAGCTGAGCAGTGAGGAACTTCTACGGGGTAAATAGGAAAACTAAATTAAAACCCCAGCTTCGAACATGATCGAACGGTGTAAGCAGCCCCTGCAGTCTTCTCTAACCTTTTCAAGTCCAAAGAGCCCTTTTGTTCTACCCAGTTTATGGGTTGGTTTTCATTTGATTTGGTGGCAAGAAGATTTTATGGAATCCGCGCAAATGACTGCCGATGAGCTCGTGTGCAAAACCATCCTTTCACACATCCATCATAAAAGGGTCTCGGAAGGAGAGAGATACAGACATTTTAAAACCCACAGAGAGCACAAAAGAGAGATCAGGAGCAAGAGTAAGACAGACAGACAGACAGACAGAGATGAAGACAGAGAAAGAGAGAGACAAAGAAACACAGAGGCAGAGAGCGTGGCATCAGGGGAGAGGCTGAAAATGACACAGTGCCCTTGACCTCTTCATGCTGCCTTTGACATAGTATATTCTAACCATGAACTGGTTTCCTTACGTTCTACAAGGACCGTAGAACTGGTCCTGGTCCTGTGTCAACTGCCCCCTGCATTGGGAAGGTTTGCCGGTCTCTACAAGGCTGTGTACTCTTCCTGCTGGGTCTCCGGGGCCCTTACCAAGGAGAAGACCTGCTTCCCCTCCTCCCGACAGCGCCTTCTTAGGCTCTGCTCTCCTCTCCCAATGGCCTTCCATCCTCTCTGTTCTGTGTTGTCCTTCTAGCTCCACTTCCTAGAACAGCCTCCAGGTCCTCTTGACCACACAGGTTTAGTTATGTCCCTCTAGGGATTTGAAACACAAGTGACACCCTGGACAGAGTTTAGGCAGAGCCCCAGTCCTCTTTGAAGATTGGGAGCCATCTATTCCCCAGGTACGGTGACCATGCAGCCAAGGAGAAGGTCCCAAGCCACCGCCACCTGAGGGCACAGTACCGGTTCCCAGCCCTGCACATCCTGGACCTCTCCTTTCACAGGGACAATCCTGCTGACAGTTAACGTGGAGCACCTACTGTGCGTCTGTCAGGCGTCAGGGATCCAGGACAAAGCCCCTGCCTACCTTCTAGCGGGGAGACCACAACAAACGAGCAATGCAATAAATAACACAACTCTAGCCGGACATCAGTTCTTAGCAAAAATAATAGCGTAGAAAGGTAATACACGCGTTTGGCGGGAGCGGGGGTTTATTTAGATGAGACGGGCAGGGTAGCCCCTCGGGAGTATCAGAGCAGATATTTAAATAACGTGAAAGGGGAACAGCTAGCAGACATGCCCTGAGGTGGGAATGAGCTGGACATTGTTTTTTCTTGTTTTAATTTTTATCTTATATTGGAGTATAGTTGATTAACATTGTAGTGTTAGTTTCAGGTGTACAGCAAAGTGATTCACTTATACATATACGTGTATCTATTCTTTTCAAATTATTTTCCCATTTAGGTTATTACAGAATACTGAGCAGAGTTCCCACTGCTGTACAGTAGGTCCTTAAGGGTTATCTATCTATCTATCTATCTATTTACTTATTTATTTTTGCAGTACGCGGGCCTCTCACTGTTGTGGCCTCTCCCGTTGCGGAGCACAGGCTCCGGACGCGCAGGCTCAGCGGCCATGGCTCACGGGCCCAGCCGCTCCGCGGCACGTGGGATCTTCCCGGACCGGGGCACGAACCCGTGTCCCCTGCATCGGCAGGCGGACTCCCAACCACTGCGCCACCAGGGAAGCCCTGGTTATCTATTTTAAATATAGCATTGTTAAGGAACAGAAAGAAATGCTTTTCTATTTCTTGGTATCATTTGGTGACCTAGATAAATGAAAAAAAAGTTTGGAGTCCCCGTGGCACTCCACTGATCAGGATATGGTTAAGAAGCAGCTCCCCACTGCACACATACCCCATTGTCTCAGCCAAGGGGGACATTAACAGAGGACCCGAGGGAGACCGAGAGGATCCACCCTGGAACCACTCCGGAGCTTCCCACCTGAAGCCGCATGGTACCTCCATGTGCAGCCACTCGTGTGCGCACTGCCTGCGCATGCTAATGCCTGCTTCCCACCCCTGGAGTCTAGCCAACTCCCTAGTCACAGCTAAATCAGAGCGAGGCAGGCCTGGACGCTGCAAACAGCTCAAACCCGCGCTGCAGGCATCCTGCAGGATGCAATGGAGGCAGAGGGGAAAATAAAACCCCAGCCCTTAAATCCTGAGATATAAAGAAGAGAGGCTGATGGAACTTTGGACACGCAGGTGATAATTCTCAATACTTAACTCTGAGAAGTTACACACAGAAAAATCAAGAATTCTATGTGATGGACGTTAAATATAGCAAGTGACTTCTACCCAGGCCAGCCTAGATCACAGAGAAAAGCATGTAGCTGCTGTGAAACCTGGTTTTTGAAACAAGAAAGAAATCCACACAGAACAGAGAATTTCTGCAGTCACTCATGGATATATTCCAGTGAGAAATTCCAGATTAGAAATTAATGCTAGAACTTTACTCTGTATCATATATAAAATTTATTATCAATAATGGTCTATAATTTTATTATATGTATTACTGTATAAATATATTAAATTATCTAGATATAGAAGAGGGCTTTGACAAGGTTCCTTCTGGCCTGATTGGGCTTTCTCCATCAGACTTGCCTCTTTTATGGGCAGAACTAAAACCAAAGCAGTAAATGAATGGAAAGAAACAGTTATTTTAAATCTGATCCCCTTGTTGATTACGTTAAACTGTTAAACTTCTGTATGGTCCAAAAAAAAGAAAAAAAAAGTCCTAACCAAAGCCAGAAGCTGAGCAGCAATGTGGGAAACAGCATCACAGAATAGACAAAGGGCTAATTTTTATTATTTACAAAGAGCTCTTACAAATCAAGAGGGAAAAGACAAGCAACCCAATAGATACACGAGCAAAGTACAAGAACAGGCAGATAGCAGAGAAAAGCAATGTATTTGGCCAGTAACATATGAAATAATGCCAATCTCACTCACCATTAGAGAAACAAAAATTAAAACATTAAGTTATCTTTTAAAAAACAGATTGACTAAGTTTAAAATGTGTCCTAATTTGGACCTCTCAGAAGCAGACCCTCAGAAAGTGTTTGTGTACAAGTAGTTGATTTGGGAGGGAACCTGGGGAGGAGAGGACCTGGGAGAGGGGAGGGGTTGGGTCGGGGGAAATTGAGCGAGTTACCGGGGTGACTGGAGTTTAAAGCCACTCAGGAAGTGGGGAGGGTGGGGGGTGGAGGGAGGTGGGTGGAGGGAGAACAAAGCACTCAAGAGTTATCTCATCTGAGAGGTGGGGGACCTGGGGGACCTACACACCCACTTCCATCAGACACTGACCAACAGTTGCCCGGAGGTGGGGTGGTTGTTAATTCCGCAGCCCTTCTGGTGGGCAACGAGCATGTGCGAGGGAAGCAGCCCTGGGCAGCCAGCAAAGCCAAAGGCAAAGAAACGCGGGGGGCTGCAGCACACGTGGAGATGAGAGGGTAAAGGGATATAGGGTCAGGGCATCAGCAGGGTCTGCTGCAGGTGGCTACATGTGTTCAAGCACTTATAGACTGCACAGCACTGATTAAGCTTTTATGTGGATCATCACCTCATTTCATGCTATAACCATCTTAGGATATAGATCCTATGTTTATCCCTGTTTTCAAATGAGCAAACAGAGATACAAAGGGCTTTGGTTAAATAACTTTCCCAAGGTCCTGCAGCGACGAGATGGCAAACCCATGATTCATTTCAGGCTGACCAACTTCAGAGCCCCGCCTCTTAGCCAGTGTACTTCCCATGGATGCAAAGAAACATTCTCACACTCTATGCGTGTAATGCAGGAGATGTAAATCTGGTACAATCTTTCTGGTAGGTCATTGGGCAACAACTGTCAAAATTTTAAATGCCCATATCATATGACCCAACCCCTCCACTTCTAGGAATTTATCCCATAGACATACTTGCAAAAGGGAGTAGCTGTAGAGGAATAAGAAAACAGTAACAGTGTTTTTAATAATAAAAAAAAATCTGGGGCTTCGCTGGTGGCGCAGTCGTTGAGAGTCCGCCTGCCGATGCAGGGGACGCGGGTCCGTGCCCTGGTCCGGGAAGATCCCACATGCCGCGGAGCGGCTGGGCCCGTGGGCCATGGCCGCTGAGCCTGCGCGTCCGGAGCCTGTGCTCCGCAACGGGAGAGGCCACAGCAGTGAGAGGCTCGCGTACCGCAAAACAAACAAACAAAAAAAAGAGCATTTAGTAACAATTGTTTGGTGTGACTTCATTCATTGAAAAAGAAAAGGGTATCCATTTATTACATGTGCATGTACAAGATTCAAAGACAACACTGATCAGGATTGAGGGTCTGAGAGATAATGGGGGTCTTTTATTTCTTTTTTTTTTTAACTGTTAATAAGCAATTTAAAATTTTTTTTTCTTCTTTTAAATTTATTTATTTTTTGGCTGCGTTGGGTCTTTGCTGCTGCGCGCGGGCTTTCTCTAATTGCGGCGAGCGGGGGCTACTCTTCGTTGCAGTATGTGGGCTTCTCATTGCAGTGGCTTCTCTTGTTGCGGAGCACAGGCCCTAGAGCATGTGGGCTTCAGTATTTGTGGCGCATGGGCTCAGTAGTTGTGGCTCATGGTCTCTAGAGCACAGGCTGGGTAGTTGTGTTGCACAGGCTTAGTTGTTCCGCGGCATGTGGGATCTTCCCGGACCAGGGCTCAAACCTGTGTCCCCTGCATTGGCAGGCAGATTCTTAACCACTGTACCACCAGGGAAGTCCCAGGTCTTTTATTTCTTACCCTGTACCCTTCTGCATTATATGAATTTCCTCTCATCTTCTACTCTTATAATTTTAAAAATCCTAATTAAAAATCAATAAACCAAGGGGGAAAATATCCATTGCTATCCTTGGGATATTAACACATGGCTTCTGGGGTCCTCTCCGACCCCGTTCTCTTCTTGGCTGAAATGCACGCTTCCCTGAGGCTTACCCTCCTCCCTCCTTTGCCAGGTTGCTCCTCTCCTTGGGATGCTTCTTTCCTACCCCGTTGCCTTTTCAAGTGCTACAGATCCTGCAGACCCAGCTCAGTTACCACCTCCTCCAAGAAGCCACACTGGCTCCCAACAATCTCCTTCCTCTCCAAAAGCTGGTAACATCTGTGGTCCGTACCAATCACGTGACCCGGAATCTCAATTTCCTTGACTTTCGTGTCTCCCATATTTGTGTTTCGTTTTCTAGTATTTTTCAGGAGATTTAGTTTTCCCAACTCTTGAGAAAAATTCAGTCAAGAAATTGGGAAAATGAGAAAAAAAGTATTCTAGTTCTTTTCTGAGAATTCAAGCTCAGCAGTCACTATGCAGACATGACTCATTTGAAGGAATCACCTGACGTCAGGTGAGAAAGCCAGACCAGGAAACTCCTCCCCGACGTGGAGTTGAAGGTTAAGGACCAGAGCAGGTGGGAGAAGGGGTCTTAATCTTCTGGGTTAGTCTTGCTGACAGTTTGTGTGTGACCTTGTAGGCTGCTTAATGTCATTCTTGCAGATAAAATAAATATTAATGTTTACAGGCATTCGATACTTTATTCAACTCATATGAGCAGAGTTCCAAGAAATAAGTGAAGAAGCAAAGTGAGTCCTTTGGAAATTTCTTGGTTCCGCGTGGCGCTTCCACCCTTGCTAGGAGATCTGAATGTTACGTTATTCAAATATTACGTAATAATGTTCACTGGCGCTTTCCAGTCCCTGAATATTTGCAAATATTCTTTTTTAAAAATTTTCGCGCCAGGAAGATTCAGCCCGTAGGGGATGCCGAAGGGCCCAGGGCGCCGCATCGCTACGCCTCGCTCCAGCCTCTGCCAGCGTCCTGCCCCCCAGTCCGTAAATATTCTTTATGAATTTCTTGTAACACCCTTTATAAGTACTATTAAACTGTTTCTTATTTATCAAACAATATTTTTAGCTAACCATAGCTTAAAGTATTTTAAGAATAACATGATCTCGAGCATTCCAATTTCTCATTCCCAGATCCCAAAGATTCGTACCTGTTGGGTATTTGGAAACACTAGTGCTATGACTGAGGATATCAGTTTCTCGATCAGGAGAGCTTTGCTGTTGGATCCGTGGATGGCGAGATCTGCTGAGAAAGCACCCAAGCCCCAGAAATAGCCCACAGCCAGTCTTCACAAGGTCCACCAGCAGGTGAGAAGTCAGCAGAAGCTGGGGAACGGTGCTTCCACTTATGGACGGAGGACTGCGATGCTAGTGATGTTGACGACATGTGTGCATGTGTGTCTGTGTGTGCGCGCATGTGCCAGGTTCTCATATGAACATTGGCTTCCCTGGGCTATAAACTTTCCATCTGCAAAATAAATAAGTTACAGAAGCCAGTGATTTTTCAAACATTATTTTCAGTGAACTCGGACCCTAGGAGGAACTCCAAGGAGGACCATGAAATTAACAACAATATTAGTCATGTGCCTACCGCGGTTCTGAACACCATATGCTGATGAACTTATCTAAGTTTCACAGCGACCCATGTATCCATATCACAGATGAGAAAACCCGAAGGGGTCTCAGTAACAGAGACACACGTGAGCAATCTGGTTCCTGAGCCTGAAGTGAGGGCGGGCAGCGGGGACCCAAGTCCTTCCTGCTCACCCTCCCCTTGGTCCCCGCGGTGGTCCACAGCACCTTTGGTCTCCCCCAAAACGCAGTTGGAAAAGTCACTGCCCTAAGCAACCTCCAAGGCCTTTTTCAGCTTAGGTTTAACTAAAAAAATGTTTTCATGTTACAGTCCAGTTTTGTAATTTGCTGAAACCTGTAAGTCTATGGAACAATACAGCACTTCACATGAGCATCACACAGAAATCCTCTAAGACAGAAAAAGCGTGGGTTCTCAGCCTCGTATTTACACAAGGAGCAGAGAGATTCAGCCTGAGGTCAAGCTTCAATTAAATGGCAGAGGCTACTCCAGAAATCAGGTCTCCGGAGTCCTGGCTCGGGTTTTTTTCCTTAAGTCTATGAAAGCACTTTGTCAAGTGTGAACACTGAACAAATATTCAGTATTATCTTTCACACCTATCTCCCAGCCTCGTACAAAGTAGCTGTTCAATAAGGGCCGCAGAATTGAATGGATGTTTATGGCGGCTTTATGATTATAGAACTCAAGTCAGGAGAGAACAATGGGAACGCTCATGAATTATGATTCTGTTTACCTTTCCATTGTCGATCCTAATCATTTATTTAAGTATGCCCTCTGCTATCCTTAGACTAACACACACACAAAAGGGAGTGGGCGTTTGCTGATTATTCTTCAACTGAGCACAAAGACTGGTGGCCCAGAAGCACAATGCATAGTACAGTCACCAGGCTGGGATTCAAAATTTTGTGTGGAGCTGTAGAAGGAACCCTGCCCTCAGGGTTGCCTTATGTTGGGCTGCACGCCACAGGTCTGCAAACCCTGTACTTGCCCATCCTCAAGACCAAAGAAAGAGCCCAGAGGCAGCAACAGAGACATCAGTGCTTTAATGGATGGGGGATCTTACACAACCGAAGCAAGGTCCTGGAGCGACACCCCACTGTTGTCAGACGGGCAGCAGTCTTCACTCCCAGTGGGAGAGAGAGGTTACCAGTTACAGGGGGAATTGATGTCAGGTTGGCTCCTTGGTTGCCAAGGAAACCAACAGAGGGGCACACCCCTCACCACCCCTTTGATAAACTATCATCGTGGAGAATGGTTCTGATCTAAAGATTAGAACAATCACTAGTGGGGGGCCCGGGGCAAGTAGGTAGGCATTTACTAATGAGGCTCTGTGATTAAGAGGGAAGTTCAGTCATGTGAATAGGGTGTAGATGAGTCAGGGACTGCTCAAGCAGGCGATGTGCAGAGGGCAAAAGAACAGCCATCTTAGGTGGCCTGATCATACACCTTACTTACTGTACAACAGCTCCTAAGGGAGTGTGGGCACCATTCATTGAGAGTCATACAAATCTGCAAACTCAGTGAGCTCCCTGGCGGCCTAGTGGTTAGGATTCTGGGCTTTCACTGCTGTGGCCCAGGTTTAATCCCTGGTCGGGGAACTGAGATCCTGCGGCGTGGCCAGAAAAAGAAAAAAAAAAAAGTCTTCAAATGTTTTGACCCAGAAATCCCAATTCCAGAAATTCATTCTAATAAGACCCAGAGACTTGATACTGTTCATTGCAACACTGTTTACAAAAGCAAACATTTAGGAATAACCCAAATGTCGACAGTAAGGAATTGGCTCAGTATGTTATGTTAACTCTAGTCTATGGACTACATTTAGCTATTGGAATTTCGTGTGTGTAGCAAACCCCGTAATCACATGAGATAATAAAATGAGGTTGGAAATACGTATACTCAAATTTAACAGTAGCTGTCTCTTCGTCAGTTGGATTAGGGATGGCTCTATTGTTGTTTGTCTCTAGTTTTATAAAGAAACATATTTACTTGCATAATTAAAAATAGTAAAATTGCTTTAAAGTGATGCCGTGCAAGAATACATAATGGCACTGAAGGGCACTCATATTGTAGTTATAATACTAATATTAACGATGCAGATAATATTTATTGAGCTACTATTGTAGCCCCTCTGCTAAATTCTTAACCAGCGTCCTTCATTCAATCCTCACAAAAATTTAAGGAGGCACTTTTATTTGTCCCCTATTATAAATGAAAAATCTGACATTCAGAGAGGTTGAGATCGAAACCACCGCATATGCCGTATTTCCCCTCTTGTCAAATGCAAAAGCAACTGTAACTCATTGACATGTATCCACACAGGTACACACACACACACACACACACACATAGCTGTTCTCTACATTTTTATGGTGGGATTAAGAATTATCTTTCTTTTCTTTCCTTTGCTCATCTCCATTTCTCATTTTTCTAAAACAAGGCCATGCGTTCACTTTTTACTAGAAAAGGCGGAAGTATTTTAAGATTGGCAAAGAAAGTTGGCCACAGAGAATCCATGCTGTATGTGTCTGAACTGAAAACAAAATAGGGTGGGAGCGGGGATGGGGGAGGATGAATTAGGAGTTTGGGATTAGCAGATGCGAACTATTATATATAGAATGGATAAAAAAACAAGGTCTTACGGTATAGCCCAGGGAGCTATATCCTGTAATAAACTCTAATGAAAAAGAATATATAAATGTCCCTCTCTCTCTCTCTCTCTCTCTCTCTGTCTCTCTCTCTCTCTATATATATATATATATAAAACTGAATCACTTTGCTGTACACCTGAAGCTAACACAGCATTGTAAATCAACTATACTTCAATAAAATAGATTTTTTTCTTTAAAAATTATTTGTTTATTTATTTTTGCTGTGTTGGGTTTTCGTTTCTGTGCGAGAGCTTTCTCTAGTTGTGGCAAGCGGGGGCCACTCTTCATGGCCGCGGGCGGGCCTCTCACTATCACGGCCTCTCTTGTTGCGGAGCACAGGCTCCAGGCGCATAGGCTCAGTAGTTGTGGCTCACAGGCTCAGTTGCTCCGCAGCATGTGGGATCTTCCCAGACCAGGGCTCGAACCCGTGTCCCCTGCATTGGCAGGCAGATTCTCAACCACTGCGCCACCAGGGAAGCCCCAATAAAATAGATTTTTTTAAAAAAAAAAAAAAGGGTGGGCCTATGCTAGAGGAGAAGAATCAAAAGGAGCTAGAATATTAAGTCCTGAAAGCGATTCTGGGCCAGTCCCCTGAGGCAGTGTCTTTCTCCTTCCCTTCTGCATCCTCTCGCAGAGCTGTATCCTGCTCCCAGGAGGAGGTGCTCCTCAGGGTGGAAGAGACCTGGGAGAACCTTGGCCGCCCCGGGAAGCAGTGGGCCTGGATGAGAGGCCTTGCCGAGGGGCTGTCCCTTCCCAGCTCTCCGGGATTCTCGGTAGCCCAACTGGCCTCAGAAGCAGACGGACTTGCGAGCAAATCCTAAATCTGCCAACAGTGAGATTGCAGGTAAGTCACTGCATGTCTCTAAACCTCTGCTTTCCTTTCTGCAAAATGTGCCCTATATTATAACCTATCTCACAGGATTTGGGGGCTGATAGAATTAAGAGTCCAGCACAGTGCCTGGCAAATTGTAGGGACTCAATAAAATGTCGGTGTTTTGTATTATTATGATTAATTCATTAACACTATGATTATGACATTATGATCTATATGATAATAATAGGATTATTTTTTTTTGCACCTCCCCTCTTCCAGGCTCCCACTGTAGCTTGGCCTTCTCAAGTCTGTCTCCTTTGCCTACCCCCAACACCAGAGATCCCCTCATTTTTCTTTCCCCCAGGAAAACCTTCCAGGCTAGACTCAGTTTCTCATAGTCAACCTCACCAATAAAATTAATTACTCTGAAAGTGCTAAGAGTTCATCATAGCTCCACGTTTGCTTCTGACAGAGGCCTTCAATGCCTTAACCCCAAAGGACGGACAATAGTGTGAGCAGAGGCTCTGTACCTTGTTGATTTTACATGGTGATCAGGACCTGGTTCCTGAGAGAGTGAGGGTCCCCAGGGGAAGTGGAGGCCTCAGAGGGTCACTCGCATTTCCTGACCTTTGATTCTTTCCAAATCTTCTCTTTCAGGCTCTAGACGTTTTATGCCCATTGTCATGTTTTATAAACTTTTATTAGCAGCACATTGAGACAGATGAGTGTGGAAATCCTTGAAGTTGTTCCCAATAACCCAGCCTCTTTATTACGACTGTAACCTCACCGTGTATGCCGTTGCCATAGTCTAAGGATCTAAAACAGCCATTTGCGTTTGCCGAACAAACAGCCGCCCAACAACAACAAGCAGGGCATCAATAAGGCCAAGAATGTATTCAGGGAAGGTGTGGTGATACCATATACACAGAAGATTATGGATTTAATGGTTGGAAACACAGAGCAGAAAACTGACTATTCTTAGTCGTGGCTGCAAACTTGGAACCATATGCAATAAATACATTGTTAGCCCATCAAAACGACTAACTGGGGTATGAAAACCAGAAGATATTCCATTTCAGCTCACTGGTCTCACTGCTCAAACGCAATCCTCTGATGGCTATATCTACGACTCCATCCCTCCAGATCTGCCTTATTCCAAATAAATCATCACCAGTCTTAGTGACCCAAATCCCATTTCGTACTAAACATCTTCAAGCTCTCTCTCGAGCCTAAATACAAGTGCAGTAAAAAATATTATGAATCCTTTAGGGTACTTTTCACCAATTAAAAGTGGCATATTAAATTTCTGAAAACCTTTCTAATCTGCAGTATAAAATCACATTTTATGGTAGCAGATAATTTAGAATCCATAAGCTAATTAAATGAAGTGAATGACAACTGTATTCTCTAGATAAATGATATATCAGTCACAGATAATGTACAAAGTTAAGGGACTGGAACCTCTGGAAGGAGAGAGAAACAATGAAAAAAATTTGAGTTACAAATCTTGATCCTTATACATAAAAGGAGTTAATTATATTAACTGCATAATGGGATTAATTGCTGGAATCGTTTTGTCTCCAAATCTCTACAGAGCTATGGGATATGTTCTTTCTGCTGTTGAGAGAACCATCATCTGTCCACACGGAGGCACGCTGCTGGCACTCCTGGATCTGGAGAGAGGAGGCAAGGTCTCCATCCCTGCCCCACGTCTCTGGACAGAGGAACCACAGCTATTGATGAAAAGGGAGAAAGTTTCCAAATCAAGATTCAAAAATTACATCTAGGGAAAGTGTCTGTTTCTTGGCCCAGAAGAAGTCTTAAGATCATATAATGTAAAGGTTTAGGAGAAACTTAAAGATCATCTAGTGCAGTGTTGAGAAAGATTCTGAGTCTGTGTTTAGGCTCAACAAGAGAGTATAGTGATAAACAAGACGTATGTAGCATGGACATGGGAACAATAAGACACACATGCCAAACCTGATCAAGTTCAAATCCTTCATTTAAGAAATGAGGAATAAAGTCTCCCAAAAATGAGGCGATTACCCTAAGTCAGAAGGTTAAGTTCAGTGGTCAGAACTGGAGAGAGAATATAAGAACTGAGCTTTTCCCACAAAGCACCCCCCAACCCCCACCCCAGAGTCTCCAGTATGTCCTAAGGCAATTCTGACCATCCTAAAAGATAAAAAGAACCACACAGCTTATAGTTGTATGACACCAGCAGAGAAGGAAGTCATATATCCTCACGGATCCCAAGCTTCTCCAGGCCGAAGCCAGCCCTCTTTAGGCCATAAGTGAAGCTTTACTGACTTCAATCAATCAGAGAGATTGTTTCAATGTGGAACACCCAGACATAAGGAGGAAAAATCCAACTGCGTTAAGAGAACTAAAGACAGACTGGCTATCTCATGCACAGTAGAAAAAGATCTGAAGGTCAGAGTAAACAATCTGATAAAGCTATGAGGAAAACCATCCTAAATTAGATAAAGCTAGAAGCATGACTTCACTTGGTTCCAGAGTCCTTGCCCCCCATTTCAAAGGAAGAACCTATGAGAGGAGGAATAGAGCCTTACTCTTTTAGTGTGTCCGTGCCCAAACAAAGTACTGAGCACAGAACAGGTGGGCTTCAGACACTGTATGGTATTGAGTCAGTCTCCTGCTTGGACTTAACGCAGTCAACTCGTAGCAGGCAGCCGCAGGGCAAATGTGTTAGTGAGAACTCTCCCAGTTGTAAGTGACAGAAACCCAACTCAGAATAACTTAAGCAAAAGGCAAGCATAATGACAGATTCAGGTACCGCTGGGTCCCGGTGCCAAAAGTTAGTCAGTGGGTATTAGAGTTCTCCTCCATGTTTTGGTTCTTCTTTCCTCTTGCTGGCTCCATTTTCAGGCAAATCCCCCATGTGGTAGCACCCAGCATCTGTGAGCTTATATCCTCCCAACTTCAAGTCCATCAGAGAGAAACAGAGAGCCCCCCGCACACCCCACTTGCAGTAGTTCTAGCGAAAGTCCAGGGCTGAGTCGCATTGTGCCTTGGGTCACATGCCCATCCCAGAAGCACTTGCCCTGGACCAGGGGAATAATGCGCTCTGATTGGCTGTGCTGGATCCATCAGTCACAATTTATTCTTACCAAGACTTACTAAGTCACCAGCAAGTTTTAAGTAAGGTATATGTTCAAGGTACAACTTGGGGTGTGTCAGCCCCATTTAAACTACATGGACAGAGCTATATTCCTCTCCACAGGGAGACGGTTCCCCTAAGGAAATCCAGGCTTCTGCTACTCCAGACCACAGGTGTTACCAGTGGAGGTTAGGGAGAACTCAGAATCTTCCTGAGGAGCACCTCAGAGGTGGTTAGAAGATTGACCCATCGGGTAGAAGGGGTGGGCAGGGGTAGGGGCCTGTGAAACCCACGTAAAGCCAGTAGTCAATGAATGCTTACCCATGGAGTGAAGAGAGAGCCAGACGGGTGCCGACCAGGTCAAAGTCTCCTGATAAATGTAGGGGTGAGGGCCAGCAGTAAAATGGGAACTGGTATAGTGAGGTGAATGGTGGTCCCTAAAGGTATCAAGTCCTAACCCCTGGAACCTGTGAATGTTATCTTATATAGTTTTTGCCAGATGTGATTAAGGATTTTGAGATAAGGAGATTAATTTAGGTTATTCTGGTGGACTTTATATGATATCACAAGCATCCTTATAAGAGACAGGCAGAGGGAGATTTGACACAGATCAAATAAGAGGACACTCCTCTGCAATGTGACCGTGGAGGCAGAGGTTGCAGTGATGCGGCCAAACGCCAAGGAATGTCCGCAGCCGCCAGAGCTGGAAGAGTCAAAGAACAGCTTCCCCAAGTCTCTGGAGGGACTGAGGCCAACAGCTCGATTTTAACTAGTGATGCAGATTTCAGACTTACAGCCTCCAGAGCTGTGAGGGGATACATTTCCTTCGTTTCCAGCCACCAATTTTGTGCTGATTTGTTATAGCAGCCACAGGACACTAATACAGACGGTACGGGAGAAGTATATTCTATAGCAGGAAGGATTAGGTTAAGACAGAAGGGAGAAGCAGAACTTTGCTCGGAGAGAGGGACTGTAAACTCAGCAAGGCCGATGCGTGTGGGCACGCTGTCAGTAAAAAGCATTTCGCCAACATTTAAAGAGTCAGATGGAAGGATTAAGTCATCTTTCTACCTCAGTGGTGGTCAGAGCGCAGGACTTGCTTAAAGACAGATACTGTATGTGACATTGCCTGTTCTTATACTTGGAATAAGGAGGCCTCTTATTGACTGTGAAATGGAACTTGGGCCAAGGAGACAGAACACCTCTTTGACACACAGTGTCCAGAAGACCCCGCTCCATAGTTTCCTCCTCTCCCCAAGGGCAGAAGTATTTTTAATCCTCCTGATGGGTTTAATCCTCTTAATGGGTTGCCTTTCTTTCATCATCTTGGGGAAAGAGAGATTTTATGACCAGGAGGAATAGTATTTATAAAGGCAGCTGATAGTTACTGGATATTCACATCACACAACGTGCTTTACAGCCTTCTAATCCTCACGGGAACCCTATGAGGTTCACCCCATTTGGCAGATCAGGAAACTAAGGCACAGAGAGGGTGAGTACCTAGTCTAAAGCCACACAGCTAGTATGTAGTAGAACCAGGCTTCAAACCCATGCAGTCTGGCCTCTTAGCTTCAGGCCACAGTGCTCAGTGGGGTTCTAGCCCCACTCACCCCCTCTGCTCATTTCTGGGGGCCGCACACCCAGAGATCTGCCCAACATTGCTTTTTTGTCGGCTTCTCATTCTTGGCGCTGCTACTTTTTAGCCGTGTTACTGATGAGAAAACAGCTTAGTAAAATCAATGGTTTTAAATTATACCTTTATGTACCAAGGATACAAAACAAGCTACAAAACAGAAATACTTCCCCGCGACAAAAAATCAATCTCACTGATGTTACTGTTCCTTGAGCCTGCCTCCCCCCACTCCTCCCCCATCCCCCCTCTTACTTAAGACTTTCTCTGCTCTTGCATCTGCCGGCTTTGTGCAGACTTTCTTCAGGTTTCTTGCTTGGGAGACTCGCTTTATCTAAAAGGTCAATTCTTTCAGCGGGGCACCAAGCAGAATTGAATATAATTATCCCAATCTCTACCGTGTAGAATTCATGCTTGAATTCATTCAAAAAATAGCATGCAGTATAATTAACTCAGAGTCCAACCAAATCTATTGAGAAAGCCTCAGGTATCATACAGTTCCACTTACAATAGCACATTTTCATTTAAGGACATTGTACGTATTAACCCAAGTCAGCATCCAATTACTCTGAATAAGTGAATTCTCTGTTCCAGGAATGTAATTTGAAAATGTTGTCATGCAATCTGAGGCAAAAGGTCCTTTTTCATTAATCTAACTCTCATTAAAGTGGAAGCCTGCAGGTTATTTCAAATCCATTAGTTTTAAATACAGGTGATTACAATTCTATTGCACATAAGACAACAGAAGTATCTATCAAGAAATATTGGGACGTTTTGAGGGATGGGACTGGTCGGTGGTTTTGCTGTCATGGCTGAGCATGAAATTTACCAGCTGATGGAAAGGGAGAGTCTGTTCTAAACCCCCCAGGGCATACACAGTCGATTGTATGAACCCAAAGGGTGAAACTACACGTGGGAAAGAACTTGTGCTTGTCCTGTTCTCCCAGAATTATCTGTTGTGTGTATTTCCGATCCACTTAGCTTTGGAAGCTCAGTAAAATTAACACTCAGAGTTTTAATTCTTTAAGAGACTGGCAATCTTTGTGCACATGGCTTCATCTGCCTACCTTCCCTTCCCCTGCCTCTGTCTACTTATCCTTCAGATTGCTGACTCAAGGCCCCCTCTACCAGGCAGCCTTCCCTGACTACCCACCTAGAAGTGATTGGTTTCTGCCTTGAACCCCTTCAACCCTGAGCATCTGATTCCTTTGATATTTGCCATCTGCTCCCTCAGCCTTTTAGCTATCTTTTCAAATTTGATCCAGTTCAATAAATATTTCTTGAGTATAGCAAATGTCAGGCACTGGAGTAGTTGCTAGAGATTCAGTGACTAGGGTCACAGACCTCACCTTCAAGAAACTCACATTCTAGTGGGTGGGGGTGTGGCGACGGACAAGTAACCAGGCAGTAACACTAAGTGCCCATGAGTGCTATGATACGGGACTTATGGAAGGGCGGTGGAAGCCCGAGGGAGAGGCTCCCAGCCTGAACTTCATATCACTTCTTTACCTAAAACCCTCAAATGGCTTACCCTTAGATATGGAACAGAATCTACACCTCTAACCAGGCCTCCAAGTTTCCATGGTGATCTGGTCCCGCCTCCCCACTCTCACCTTCGTCTCTTCACACTCTTCTCCCTCTTCAGCCACACTGGCTTCTTTGAGTTCTTTAAACATTCCAAACTCTTTGTTGCCTCAGTGCCTTTGTACTTCCTACCCTCTCTCTGTGTAGGCCCTTCTCTCCTAAACTCTTCAACTAGCTCTTCCCTGCTTATCCTGTAGCTCTCAGCTCAAATACCACTGCCTCGTGGAAGTTCTCTGAACTATCCTTTCTAAAATAACTTGTAAGCCTGAGATATTTCCTGTTTATTTCTCTCAAAACCCTTTAGTCACCTGAAAAATTAAGTATCTGCTCAGTTAAGTCTTATCTCTGCCCCTCCCTAAAATACAAATCACTGGAAGGCAAGGACATGGTCACTTTTAATTATCATGAAATCTACTGCACCTGGCCCAGAGCCTGGCCTAGAGCAAGCACTCAATGATATTTGTTGAATAAAAGAAAAAAAGAATGAATAAATGACTTGGGGGTAATTGAAGCTGAGACTTTAGGAATTTCTCAGCAAAAGATATAAAAGAGGATGGATGTGTCTTATTTTCAAATTGGATCGTAGCTTTGGGTGGGCTTCTTCATTTGTGACTCCCCAGAATCATGCCTTCAAAGATGGCTAATATATTTCTGTTGTCAGATTTAGTTCGTTTTTTTTTTTTTTTTTTAAGTTCGTTTTTCAGCAGTGTCCAGGCGAACCCAAAAGATGAACAGAAATGTTGGAATTGGGTTGAGACTGAACCTGTCAGAAGGGATCCTTGGGGCTTGCTTGCATCTCTTCTGGGTGAACAAAACCTCACAACTGAACACAGGATGGAATTTCCACTCCGGATACCTGTTAACTGCCTTCACCACCTCGAGCTCCCCTACCTACAGGCCAACTGGAAAGACCTTTCTCTTAAATAAGTTATGTGCACTAAATATCTATCCCTAAGCTATTTGGATGGCTGCTGGGTACAAAGCCCAGGGCTGGGTGACTGGAAAACTAAACAACTTCAATCCCTCTCTCAGCTCTGGAGAGACTTACACTTGCTTTGAGAAAATAAATCTTCCGCAGAGCGGTGAAAACTTTTCAGAGGTAAAAGTTCATTTACATCTATTACCTCTTGTAGTATCCCACAGAAGCCTTCCAAAGTCAAAATACAATTACAGAAAAATTTAATGGACTTCAGATAAGGGAGTGACTTGTGAAAAGTCACCTATGGAGGAAGAGACAAAACTCAAACTTGAATTCAGGTCAAGATAATTTCACCAGTTTGGGCCACACCTTGAGTAACTATAGTATAAATTGGAAAAAAATTGGTCCTCCTGGGAACTCAGAATCCCCTGGGATAAGCAAGGTCAGGTGGAGGTGGGTATGCTTGTAAGGCTGACCATCGTGGAAGTGGCCCAAGGGTCCCCTGGACCATCACCCTTGGAGAAAGTCATTCAGCCACAATAATTTTCCATCATTTTAAACTTTTCATCCCACATTTCCCACTTCCCAGGTCACCTCAAGGACCACCACTTTCTTGAAGGTTTCCCCAGATATACTTCTTGATCTTTTTCATCCATACAGTGGACACAAAACAATCCTGCAATTAATCAGATACCATCTCAGTGTGGTTCTCTAATGGTTTCACAGGTTGTCTTATCTCCCCAACTACAATGAAAACGGCTTGGGCAGGAACAATGTCTAATAATACAAATTACAAGGAAATAATCTCTTGTATGTAACCATACTTTCAAGTTTACAAAGCAAGTTCAATTCCTCATCAAATCCTCACTGTACCCCAGTGAGGTTGGCAGGACCAGTGCTATGATTATTCACACGTGACAGATGAGGAAACTGAGGCAGGGAAGATCAAATGACTTGTCTGAGATGGCACAAGCCACCCAAGGGTATGAATGGTATGAACCGAACTGGGACTTAAAGCTGGTTTCTCTAATTCCAAGATTCTTTTCCCGTATCACCCAAGATCGCCTCTCTCTGGTCAAAATCTAGGCATTTTCAACTTGCCCTTTTTCCTCTCAATCAATCTTTTCACTTTCCCACGTTGAGCACTGAGCTTCTTGGGCTCTCAAGCCAAGCTGGACGATGTGCACGCAAGAGTAATAACCTCAGAGAAAGGATTTTGTTGCTTAAAAAAGCAGTACATGAATAAATGAAAATAACAGGCTCACTTTTATGGTAGCTGTTTATCTTGGGTTCCTACAGCTAAGCCTGTCAAGACATCCAGGAGCTCCAAGCCCATATGTTCTAGTCTTCATCCATGACCAAGAACTAGACGAAGTCAGTACTTGAGTCTTTAGACATTGGTTAGCCTGATAGGAGCTTGGGGATGGGTTTGGGGTCCTGGGCTACCCAAAGGGGAGAAAACTCACAAGGAAGGATTCACCTGCTGATCACAAGACAGCTTAAATATCTCTAGCCTCTTCTCACCTCATCCTCCTTCAGTAAAGAGAGTAAGCTAGCTCCCTGGACGATCTTGCGGGACCTTTGCCAAGAAAATAAGTCTAGACCGCGCTGAGCTGAGAGTTGTCTTGGAAAAGGGAATGTGGTGAGAAAAAAGCACCAGAGACATGCTCCAAAGCTATTTTTGTAACAGTGACACGTAGGGATCTCAGCCTGGTGCCTAAAACGTACGTGGCAAACAACATCCATGAACACGTGACTGATTTTCCAGGAGCGACATCCGACTTTAGGCGAACCAGGTATATGTGACATCCCCACACCCACTCCATGAAATGCCCAGCATGCAAATGAGTGGCATCTGTGTCTGCATAGACTTGAATAGCTCTAATGTGCGAGAATTATTAGCAAATGTTGGCATTTTAACTTTTAAAGTTTAAAAACAAAACTCACTTGTCTCACACCTCCAACTGTTTGCCTCATAAAATATGTCATGGTACTGGGTTGCCAAATTTTTTTTTATCCACCCATTTCCTTCCTCCTCCCCCTACTGTCCCAATTGTTCTATCATTTAAGACAGGAAAGAAAGGCTCCAGAGGAGCAAAGCCACCAATCTACACTCTTAAAAATTACACGTGCGTGAGTGTGCGCGTGCGTGCACGTGCGCACGCACACACCCACCCACCCACAATGATCTTGATGCTCCTTAACTTAGTATTTTTTAAGCACTTCTTTCCATTCCAGGCCCTGTGCTAAGTGTGTTTTTTCATTATCTTATTTAATCCTCTGATAGTAAAATCAGCCCCTTCACAATCAACAGAGCTTCACGTAACACTTAACCGACGAAAACTACGCTTATGGTTTTCCGTCTTAGAACAATCCTCAGGACCCCTTACAGACCTTCAAGGTCTCGTTTCCCCTTGTTCTTCTGAACTGAGTCAGTGACTCCTACTTCCTAAAGGGACATTTGAATTTCTTTTCAAATGTATATCTGACCTCATTTACTGTGACTCCCCTGATTTTCAAAATGTACCTTTGAATGTCTTTTCAAATCAAATAGCCTTTTGAAGTTTGTTTACTTGTGAACACAAGGACTTTCTTTTCTTTTGGATTCCAAAGTGTTTTCTGGAAGGAGATGGGGGAAGGGGGAGGTGGAGGATATTGTATTTATATATTATATTTATGTCTAAAATTCCTTTTATTTATGTATAAACACCTGTATATGCGTTAAGTATTATGTACTAGGTATTATGTATAAATGCTCGCATTTATGTATAAAAGAGAGCCAGTAAGATTGATATGTGAAGAACAGAGGTGGGAGAGTCCCCCAGCTCAACTTGGGAGCCCTTATTTCTTCCTGCCTACAGATTTTGAGTAAATGTGAAAAGCCATACTTCAAGTCTGGGCTTTTCCCCACAATATCTCATGATATTTTTTGAGAAATGTACTGTAAATATCCCTTTTTAACACCAGGATTTGGAGATTAAAAAATGCACTCAATGTCACATAGCTAGCAAAGGGAGAAATTGATGTTTATACTCAAGTCTGATCCTTTTTTGAATTTTCTATGCAATGTTGATTTACAAAAAGCTTTTGCTGTTGTTGTTGTTGTTTTGTTTGGGGTCACATGGGTGACAGTTTGGGGCTCAGTCTCAGTTTAGGAGACTGTTTTCCCTCAGGTGCTTCCCACATCCATCCTCTGTTCTGCACTGCAGGCCTGGCCCCTGTAGGATGCACCCCAGGCTCCCACATCTCTTGGTTTACAGCCAGGTTCAACCAATGGAGGTGCCCTGGGCAGGGGCTGATTCTCCTCCATGGTTCCAGATCCCACCAGACAGCTTCCCCCTGGACTCGAGCTGTCCACCTCCTCCCTCTGACCCTCCCTTCTAGAGGTGGTGATGGATTCCTGCAATTTCTAACGTCTGATTGGCCCACTGTCCCTTCTGGCTTCTCAGCTCTTCTATCACCTGTGTAACCAATCCCCTATATTAAATTCCCCCCTTTTATAATATTTAGACTGGATTCCGCCTTCCTGGCCTGGACCTGACTGATACAGAGATGAACACACATGAGACCGTTTGAGAAAAACACAGGAACAGTCACAATGAAAATGGTGTGGAGCTGATGACTCTTGGTGATCACATTTCTCTATTGCAAAGTAGGACTTTACCAAGAATGAATGCAGAAGGGGAGAAAATGCTCCCTATGTGGGCAGATCTGAAGATACAATATTTTAGTGTATTTCAGCAAGCAGCATTTTCCACTTCTTTGAAGAGTAAGAATAATGGATAGAGCCCCATGGATTCTGCTCCCTACTCATGGCTCCTTCATTTGCCTACAAAGTATAACAAGACTTGTCACAAATCTGTTACAACTGTCAGACAAACGTAGAGACCTTAAACCCGAATCTCTTGAGTCTATACATGACTTTGCGTTACCCACCCTTGCTCTACCTTTCTCCAAGATTCTGGTCCTGTTTGTTCGACAACAGGAAGGAGGGAACAAGGAGGATTTATGAGGCATTAATGGGAGGTGTATGTTTCATCTGGAACTACTGCAAAGACATAGGACAAAATCCATAGTCTTTCCCTAGGCACCCCCTAAATAACACAGCTTCTGCTTTTCTCACCAAGGGAGACATCTATGTCTGCATATGGCATAAGTAAATTACAGTAGCAAGTATTAACTAGAGACGTTAGACCCAACTTGGTTTCCAAATTGTCCATGTTGCAGCCAAAATGTCAGTCTTGATCATAGTGGGTATATTAGTCAGTGTTCCCCAGAGAAACAGAACTAATAGGAGATATACATACACAGACATAGACACACACGGACACACACACACACACACACACACACACACACACACACAAAGAGATTTACTATAAGGAATTGGCTCACAAAATTATGGGGGCTGGCAAGTCCAAAATCTGCAGGGCTGCTGTCTCAGTTTGAGTCCAAAGGCTGGAAACTGCTACAGAACCAGGAAGAGCTGATGTCCCAGTTAAAAAACCATCAGGTAGGAAAAGCCAATGGTCATCATTTTGAAGATCATCAGGTGGGAGAATTCTCTCTTACTGGGTGAGGGTTGGCCTTTTGTTCTATTCAGACCTTCCACTGATTGAACGAGGCCCACCCACATTAGGGAGGGCAATCTGCTTTGCTCAGTCTACTGATTTAAATGTTAACCTCATCTGAACCACCCTCACAGAAACACCCAGAATAGTGTTTGACCAAATATCTGGGTACCTTTTCGCTGGCCAAGTTGACATATAAAATTTACCCTCACAGCAGGGAAGAAGTTCTGCAGAATATACAGGTTAAAACAACAAGGATTCTTCCACTTATATGAGGTACCTAGAGTATAGTCAAATTCACAGAGCCAGAAAGTAGAATGGTTGTTGCCAAGGGCTGGAGGGGAGAGGAAATGAGCAGTTATTGTTTAATGGGTACAGAATTTCAGTTTGGGGTGATGAAAAAGCTCTGGAGGTGGATGATGGTGTTGGTGGTACAACAAGGTGAGTGTACTTAATGCCACTGAACTGTATGCTTAAAAATGGTTAAAATGATCAATTTTATATTATATATATTTGACCACAATCACGTTTTTTTAAATACTAAAAAAATGAACAAAATATTACTTAGTTAATGGAGTTATCGTTGCTTTCAAGTAATAAACATATTTTGATAATCTCTCAGTTAAATAAATAAGGATTGTTTCAGATATCTACCGTGGCCTAACAAATCACACCGAAACTTGGTGATCTAAAACAACAAGAGCAACTTATTATCATTGTGTTCTCACTTGCGATTTCTCACGTAGATACAGTCAGGTGGTGGCTGAGGCTGCAGCAGCTTCCAACCCACGCCTGGCACCTGGGCAAAGATGGCTGACAGGCTAGGACTTTGCTCTCTCTCCGTGTGTTTACTCCGTGGGGCCACCTTGGGCTTCCTTACATGGTGGTTGGATCCGGAGAGTGAACTTGTGAACCTTGCCTCTTGTGTCACAGCCTAGGGTTAAAGCAGTAAGAGGCAGCCGTCTTTCAAGGGGCAGGAAAATAGACTCCACTTCTCAAAAGGGGGAAATAGTGAGAATCGGTAGCCATCTTTAATCCACTACAAGGTGACAGAGCTATGCAGAAAGCAAGAGCATTCTTCCTCAATTTTCATTCATTGCCATCAATTCTAAGAAAATATAACTTAAGAAAGCTACATTAATCAGAACGTCATCATTTCAGGCTCTACACATTAAAACCTCCTGTGATCCCATAGGGATGGGGATGGGTTTGCTGGCAAGTCAAATCCTGCATTGAGCAGAGTCTCAAAGCACCCCACCACACACAAATGCCAATGTTCAAAGGCTTGGTTTATATCACATCCATTTAATGCTAAAACTGCAGAAATTTATTTCAACTTTCTAAGATGACTCAGAAGCCTGCAGCATGGGGGAGGGGTCACCACCAGTAGCACCCATTATCATTTCCCTGGTCCTGCACCCGAGGGCTGGTTGACAGAACGCCAAAGAGATAAACCACTTTTACTGTAATTCTCACCCTGAAAAAAAGGGATTTACTAAGCAAATTAAGAGGGTGAAGAAACTTGAAAGGGGTGACATTTAGCCTACTCAAGACACCAAACTTTTCAAGCACTTTAGAAGCATGATTTACATACAATTACAGGAATGCTTCATTTATCCAACCCTGTCAGAAGGGGAGCAGTTTCACAGAAGTGAATTTTTCAGATAATGGTTGCTTCCCCCTAGAGGCACAAAGCCATTCTAACCAGACCCAACAGAAATCTTTCCCAAATGTACTGCAAACCTCCATAAGCCTCCAGATGAGCACATAGCATATGGCTCACCTTTATTTGATGAGCACAAGTTCTCTTTGCCACCTGTTACCGTGCAGGTCCCTAAAATGGCAATGTACCTGAAGTTACCCATCCACCACATGGCTGCCTTCCATCATTCAAATCACGTTTATTGACCCCCTACTTCTGTCAGGTGCTGCTTTTATTGTTCTCTTACTGTCCTTTTTTCTGACTTTAGGTTACAAAGAGTGGAGATAGCTTACTCCTAGGCAAGTAGCCTGCTATTTCACCAGTCTGTTTTGTTTCATTGAATTTTTTTTTTTTTTTTTTTTTTTTTGCTGTACGCGGGCCTCTCACTATTGTGGTCTCTCCCGTTGCGGAGCACAGGCTCCGGACGCGCAGGCTCAGCGGCCATGGCTCACGGGCCCAGCCGCTCCGCGGCACGTGGGATCCTCCCAAACCGGGGCACGAACCCGTGTCCCCTGCATCGGCAGGCGGACTCTCAACCACTGCGCCACCAGGGAAGCCCCATTGAATTTTTTTCATTGAAGTATAGTTAATTTACAACGTTGTGTTAGTTTCAAATGTACAGCAAAGTGATTCAGTTATACATATATATATACATATGTGTGTGTATAAAAGACTCTTTTTCAAAGTCGTTTCCATTATAGGTTATTACAAGATATTGAGTATAGTTCCCCATGCTATACAGTAGGTCCTCGTCGTTTACCTATTTTATATATAGTAGTGTGTATATATTAATCCCAAACTCTTTTAAATCTTAAATCCTGTTACTCATTCCTCAACTTATCCCTACTCATATGTTTGGTATCTATTCTTTCATATATGTGTCTTTGTAAAATGCATAGTGCTGTTTTATTTGTCGATATTCTAAATTAATATAAATGGTATCATGCTATAGAACTCTTTCTGTTACCTACTTTCCCCACTAAACTCCATGTCTTTAAGACAGACCTATCCTACTTCTAAACGCTGCCTCGTATTCCATCTGCATCCACATTTTATCCGGTGGATTGCTCAGGGGATGGATAGCCAAGTCACTTCCAACTTCCTGCCTCAGAAACTGTACTGCAAAGAACATCCTTGTACACCTACCCCTGAGGAAGAGCTTCTCTGGGGGTGAGACCAGGGCTGAGATTACAAGATCTCTAGGTCTACACATACTCAGTTTCATAAGTGCTACCAGAGTCCTCTCCAGAGTAGCTGTGACACCAGCACTTCATGAGGAGACCTATGTTCCTGCATCATCAACAACACTTGGTATTATTTAACTTTTTTAAAAAAACCAATCTGATCAGCATAAAATGTTACCTACGTCTTTTACTTTTTATCTTGCCGATAGGAGTTTGAGCATCTCTCCGTAGGCACAGTAGCCATGGTGGATCACCTAGCCATTTTTCCCTCTGAATCTGTCACCCCCAGTTGTCTATCTTTAGTGACCTTCAGCAAACCGAAATGCTTAATTTTGATGTAGTAAATGCATTCCTTCCTGTCTTCTATGGTCCTTTTCTCTTGTCCCTTTCAAGCCCTCTCCATATTTTTTCCTGAATTCCCCCAAACACAATTCCACACTTGACTGTATGCAGGCTTTCTGTATGGCATGCCCTTTTCTCATGTACTCTGGTGGCGCAGTGGATAAGACTCTGCTCTCCCAATGCAGGGGGTGCGGGTTCGATCCCTGGTCAGGGAACTAGATCCCACATGCATGCCACAACTAAGAGTTCGCATGCCTCAACTAAGAGTTTGCATGCCTCAATTAAGGAGCCCGCATGCCGCAACTAAGATCTGGTGCAACCAAATAAATAAATAAATATTATTAAAAAATAAAGTTAATTGTACTTAAAAAAAAAAAAACATTAAAAGCCCCTTGAAGCCAGGGCTTGAACTCCACCCACTTTTCCATTCTTAGGGTGAGCAGCACAGACAGACAAGCAGATAACAAGTAATCAGCAAGTGTCTATCAAGCAAATTAAATAGATCTTTAAAAAAACGTTTATAGCGTGAAAAGTTAGCCAGTCTCCAGCCAGCATTCATATGCTCTATCGAAATATGCCAACAACTAAAGCACTCCAGTGTCAAGTCCAGCTAGAACCCTTCCCTGTGGAGCAAGTGAAAGATAGAAGGAATTCATTCAGCAAATCCAAGCCTCCAGAATGAACTGATCTCTACAGGACAGATCTCTTAGATATAAGAGGAAAAAGGGGGGAGCAGGGAAGATGCTAGCTCCTTCCTCTGCGGAGCATAGATGTCTGATCATCCCATTCCACAAGTGTGCACCTTCTGTTCTTCGTTATTTATCGCTGCATAACCAACCATCACAAAATAGTGCTGAGAGCAATGGCAGTGATATATTATTATCTCTCCCACTTCTGGGGGTTGACTGGGCTCTGTTGGGCAGCTTTCGTTTGAGGAGTGGGTGGGCACATGCTGCAGTCAGACTGTGGCTGTAGCTGCAACCATCTTGAAGGCGTCTTCTTTGTCTGGTACATGGGCTCGATCAGTTGGGGGTTGGAAAATCTGGGGCCCCAGAGCATCTCTTGAAGTGATCTCTCCTTGAAGTCTCCAGCATGGTGGCTTAAGGACAGCCAGACACGGCAGCCCAGGGCTCCAAAGGCCCCTGTCTGGAGAGACAGAGAAGAAGGGCAAGTGAGCCAGGAGGAAGCCATTCACCTTTTATGATGGAGCCTGAGAACTCACGAAGCATCATTTCCACCACATTCTGAGGCAGTCAAAGCCCTGCTCAAGCCCAAGGGGAGGGGAAATAGACCCTGCATCTTGATGGTGAAAAGCAAAATTTGGAAAGACCATACGGGAAGTGAAATATGACTATGGCCATTTTCGGATAATAACAAATCAACCACAACATGTATCTATCTAAACCAAAGACCAGGCTGAAGGTACAGTATCCATGTCTCAGAGCCTCAGTCACTCGATCTGCGCAATGAGCAGGTTGGATCAGGCCATGGGTTACAGTAACTTTTATTTAACGCAGCTTTTTCTGAAATTCGAAATATAGAGCAGGTAATAACAAAGCTGTTACTTTGGAATAAAGTTAACACAAAGCCCAATCCATTTAGCTGCCTGTTTCCACAGCAAGGCTCTAAGCTCCCTTCCAGCTGGAATTTTCTCTGCTTTGACAATTGTATGCCCTCCAGGTAGAACCCTGGTCCCAGGAAGGATTGGGCTTCCTCCTCTGGCTCCCCAGCTTGTGCCTCTGAAGATCAGAAACCCTCCTTCTGCCGCCACTGCCATGGCCAGCCTGCGAGCTGATTGATTTAACCCAACAGAGATAGATTGGTGAAATCACCCTCGCAATAGGGGCTGGAGAGTAATGGTACCCAGGAGGGACAGGTAAGCAAAAAGGGAACAAACCCAGGCAATTTCCAGACATCTCCACTACCCTTTACTTTGTTCACTTAAATAAACAAATAACCCTCAGGCAATCAGCAGCCGGCACCTCAGCAGCTGCAGGAATGATTTCCTTTCACTAGAGCAAAGACTAATCAATGCCCCTTAATCACACCACCACATGCCCTAATAGCACGCACACATCCCAGCCAGCTCTCCACTTCTGGGCATCTTCTCCACACAGGTGGATGTGAAACCCCTCCACCCTTGTCTCCACCCTCCTAAAGTACTGAAGAGAGGAGACCCGCCCCCTCCCACACGGCTCGGTTCTCAGAGAGGATAGATAGCAGGTGCAGCCCAGGCTGCCTGAGATGGAGGCAAGAGTGAAGTGTGAAAGGGCTCTTGGCAGTTGGACTGTCCATGGGAATACACGGTGAGCATCTTCCATCACCGCTGGTCAGCTGCATGGAGCCAGCAGGGAGGTGCATAAAGAAATCCCAGGTCCACCCATAAATAGTCTCTATGTCAACCTCGAGAGTATGAGAGTCCCCTCTGTGATCCTTGAATGTGTCTGGGGACTATTGCTAGTGGGGCTCTGGACACAGTTCTCCTTTTCCTAGTGAATGAATTCCGAAGGGCAGAAATCATGTTGACTCTTGGGCCAGATGACCAGGGAGCGATCGATTTTGAGTGGCCAGAAACCATCTTCTCTCACTTTGGCTATGTTTCTGACTCCAACCCTCTTACCCATGGGCCCATCTTGAGTCTTGAGGAAATTTTTAGGGGTCCCACCTTCCCAGACCTATTCCAAACTTGACTTATGGGACTGTGGCACCATCTCTGATTATGAATTCTGTGAGCACCTCAGCAGCAGTGTCAATGTCCATCTCTGAGATGTCCGAGAAGAAATCCCCACAAATAATTCTGTCTTATCTCCCACAGCAAGAAAGTATGCTGTTCTGACTCAGTAAATCTCAAATTTCTGTCATTTTCACATTACCACCATGATTTTGGCCATACCATACATTTTATTCGCTTAATGTTTTTCTACAGATAGATTCACTTTCATAGAACAAAAAAAAAAAAAGAACATATTTACTTTGAAGGAAAAGTTTTTATCACTGCCCAAACTGGAAAATCGATATTGCATGCCATAAATAGACCGTGACTATAAAAATAAGCACGATGGGAGTTCATGGTGGATTAAACACAAATGTTTTACTCTGCTTATGGCTGAAACCCTAACAAAATGACAGTTAAGGGATAAAAAACAAAAAGGCATAAACCCACAGGACCAAAAAGGAACAGAAGAGGAAGATAGCAAATGACAGATGTCAACCAACTTTTGGAGACTAGTGAGAAAATGGATCAAGAAGAATTGACATCTAGGTCTGAAAGCAAGGAAGCAAAGAGATAAGTTGTTCTGAGCAGCAGTGCCCTGGAAAGTCTCCAGGAAAGGTGGGAGTTCAGGTAGGGCTAACGCCAGTAAAATTAATGTAAATCCTTAATTAGAATCTGTTGGACCCCTAGATTCTCTCTCTCCTCAACTCCCTGCCAAGTACCACTACTAGCAGAAGATGGGAAGTTTATTATTTGGGGAAGATGATAATGAAATGAGTCCTTCCAACATTAAGAGAATGTTATGATACCTTCTAAAGGTTGAAAGTGCAACTGACTGCAAAGACAAATCCTTAGTGTTTTATGACCTGGGTAGCACACTGTCCTTGGGCAATGGGTCTGCATGCACTGAAATGTTGAGCCTGGGGGACACTGTGGGCATTGCAGCTTCTGCTGTACTCAGCTAAGAAAAGAGATTACATCCATCAATAGAAACACAAAACTATAAAAAGAGACAAGCCCTGAGACCCTGAGAACAAAAGGAAGGGCAAAAAGTTGGAGAAAAGCAGATAAAGGATAAAAAACAGGTGCATTGCTGCACGTCTGCTACCTGAATGATAAACCTTCCAGAGACAAAAGAAATAGAGGATACAAGAAGGGGGGAAATTCTCAAAGAAATAATACAAGAAAATTTCCCAGAAATTAAAGGCTTTGGTTTTCAGATTCAGTGGGCCCACTGAGTGCCCAACAGAATGCATGAACAACCAACAACACCAAGGGATATCATCATGAAATTTCAGAGCACCAGGGATAGGAGAAAAAGCCTAGGATATTGGATCACAGGATACTGAATCATTCAATCATAAATCACTGAATCATAAACCATAATGGAAAAGAATATAAGAAAGAATGTATATATATGTATGACTGCATCACTTTGTTGTATAGCAGAAATTAACACAACATTGTGAACCAACTATACTTCAATTTAAAAAGAAAGAAAAGAAAGAAAAGCCTAAAATCTTCCAGGGAAAGAAAGAAGAAACAAAACAACAACAAAACCAGTTCACATAGATAAGGAATTGGGAATGAATGAGGCAATGGAGTTTTCCTCAGCAACACTGGAAGCCAATGGAATAATACCTTTAAAATTCTGAAAGAAAATTATTTCAGTGCTTGAATTTTATACACAGCCAAACTATCAATCCAAGGGAAGGGAATAATAAACGCTTTTTTTAAAGGGATGTCAGATGTCAAAAATTTGCACCCTTTCTCAGGAACATATCAGAGGATGTGCTCCATCAAAACAAGGGAGTAAATCAAGAAAGATGCAGACATGAGATCCAGGGAACAAGGGCTCATAAACAGGTCAGAAGCAAGGGAAGTCACTGGTGACAGCTGTGCTGTAGGCCCTGAGAGCAAGGGGATCAGATGGGGCAGGAGGGTGGATGTCTCCAGGAAAAAATGGAACTGACAGATTAACTGACAGGTGTGGCCGGGTGTAAAATTGGATTGAGGGCCTTTGTACAGAGCTACTGGAGGGTGTGGGAAGAGTCACCCAGACATTCAAAGAAAGCCAAGCCAAAGGAGGCAAAGGCCAGGAAAGGATGACATCCCCTAAGACACTATCGGACTAAGCTGTGAATATTTACTCATTTATCATAACAAAAATACTCAATCTGGATTTAATAAAACATACAACAAACCAGTGGTGGGAAATTGGAAAGAAGGGGAAATATATGTGAATAAGAAGTGGTCTAAGAGATCACTCACTGTTCATATTTGGAAATAATACCCACCTGTTGTATGAGAAAAATCAGGAGATAGTAGCATAAACATGTCATTTAAAAGTATAGGCTTCCCTGGTGGCGCAGTGGTTGAGTGTCCACCTGCCGATGCAGGGGACACGGGTTCGTGCCCAGGACCGGGAAGATCCCACATGCCGCGGAGCGGCTAGGCCCGTGAGCCATGGCCACTGAGCCTGCGCGTCCGGAGCCTGTGCTCCGCAATGGAAGAGGCCACAACAGTGAGAGGCCCGCGTACCGCAAAAATAAATAAATAAATAAATAAATAAAAGTATAGAGGGGAAAAACCCCAGAAGAAACAGCTAGAAGAACTGACAGTGGTTGCTTCAGGGAATTGGCGTTTGGGGGTTAGGAGGGAGGGGCGGACCAAGGGGCCTGCAGTTCATTACAGGCTTTGTACAATTCAGCTCTGGGTTAAGCAATGTTTATGTATTACTTTGACACATCTTTTTAAGGGGATCAAAAACTAATACAATTAAAACAAAACAAGGTGATTTAATTTTCGCTAGAGGACAGGGCAAGTAGGATCAAAATTTACTGAGACTTGGAAGAATCGGAGGCCCTCTCAATGCAGGGACTTGAATAGGACTGGGTAAGAACCAGGAGATAACAGTTCAGAATTGGTGGAAACAGCAAGGGAAGGATTTTGAGAGGACAGATTCAAAGGAATCTTAGGGCACAAGTTGTCAGTGGTTGCTTTCACTGAAGAGGTGATGGGTCTTTTGGAAAGACCAAGCATTTGCTTCGTAGGACAGTCCTGTCAGGCTAAACTTCAAGTCAGCCTAAAGAACGTGGAAGAGCAAAGACGTGTTAATGCAGACGATGAGGTATGGCTTGGTTCTCAGCATCTAGGCGGAGCGTGGGGTGGTGGGGTGAGTGGGGGGCGGGGCATGGTTTGGGTTCTTAGAGACAACGAAGAAGGAATAATTGACCAATATTAATGAATGCCGGCCACATTGGTGTATTATCTATGCCCAGGGTACCTAGGCCCACATTTTGAAATATAACATGTGGTAGTATAGTAAACAAAGTGTTACTATTGGGGAATGCTAATTACACTCTGATAATTATTAGTCCTTAAAACTTGAGGGCCTGAACTTTGATGATCTTTGTCTACCTTCAGTGATTCAGAAACAGGGAGAGAAAGAGAGAGAGGCACAGCCTCAAAGCCATCAAAGGGCATCGTGGTTACCTCGCAGATGTGGGGGGAGCCAGCTTGAGGCCTGTCCCATCCCATCTCTGCCTGGCCACAGAAGAAGATAGCCAGGGCTCTTGCGCCTGGGTCTTTTCAAGTTTCCAGTGTCCTAGGTATTTGAATATTGGAGGCATTTCATTTCATTTTGTATATACATATACATATATACACACACATATATACAAATTACATATATATAATTTTTTTCTATTTAATCGACTAGAAGATCTTGAATAATACACAACAGAAGGCCATGGCTGGCATTTACTGCCTGCACTTACTGTGTTCTCAGATGTTTCCCTCTCACTTTCCCTGGCCCAGCCCAGAGAGGAGTAACAGGGACCTCCAGACCCACCAGGGGTCCATCAGAACACCTGACCTGGGGCTTCCCTGGTGGCGCAGTGGTTGAGAGTCTGCCTGCCGATGCAGGGGACGCGGGTTCGTGCCCCGGTCCGGGAAGATTGCACATGCTGCAGAGCAGCTGGGCCCGTGAGTCATGGCCGCTGAGCCTGCGCGTCCGGAGCCTGTGCTCTGCAGCGGGAGAGGCCACAGCTGTGAGAGGCCCGGGTACCGCAAAAAACAAACAAACAAAAAAACCCACCTGACCTGGGCCGGGGGTTGGGGGGGTGGGGGTGTCTGTGTCCTGATGTCCACGCTCCTGAGTGCTGCCTCCCTGCTGCTCATGCACCTGCTTCTGAAGTTGCCCCGTCCTGGAGACAGGGTGCCGAGGATATTCTTTCCGCACATATAAAGTTCATTTTCTGATGAAAATAGGATCGAACCGGGTTATTTATTTTCAGAAACAACCTGCGAGCCTACATTTTCAACCCCTCCTTGCAGTGTCCTGGGGGGCAGGCCTCCAAGGCCAACTTCTCCCTTTCTTTCCCGTATTCATGCACTTAGATAAAGGGACACATCTGGGGGGATTTTTAGGCCCACTCTGAAAAATCAGTGAGGCGGGAGCTTTCTTACAGAAAGCTACAGAAGTAATTTCACAACTACCACCCCTTTGGCCTGCAAATCACTTTTTCTCTAAGCAGCAGCAGTACCAGGCCCTTAGGTTGTAGTGCAGGCCTGGGCTGAAGTTTCTATCAGATTCCAGACTGAGGGGCTAATGAGGGATGTTTTTAAAGTTAAATCTACTCATAGAGGCCTTGGGGGCGGGTGGAGGTGTCTGTAGCAAGTTCTCTCCGTCAGCTCTTGCTTAGAAAAGCAGAAAATAAAACCAAGCAACAACAATAACAACAAACCCAGAAGGAAATGAAACAAGCCAAGACCCCGCCTTATTTGTATTTTTTAAAGATTATTTTAAAAACAAAAGTCAGGTTCATTCTGAAAGGAGGACTGGGGGATGGACGGATGCCCAACTCCCCTGGAAGCCCCAGCAGGGCGGGGCTGCCTCGCTCACCTCCCCCAGCCTCACCCCTCCCTGCCCACTCCGCCCGCCAGACCCAGAACAAGACAGGAGATTTGTGACTGCTGATGTGTGGCCCGTCCCAATGAAGGAGGCTTTTCTTTAACGAAGTAGCGGGCGGTGTCATCTTCCCCTGAGTCGGAATCATTCACTATTAGCACAATGTGTTATTATTGTATTTTTAATTGAAATGTAAATTCTGGGAACACTCTGACCCAATTTACTCCCAGGGAAAAAAGGGCAAAATTCTCATTTTCAAGGCTCTAGAAATGCAAGTTAGTGTTATTAATGATTAAGCTCTTTTTACCTGCCCCCCGCCTGCCTGCCGTGGGGCGGGGGCCGGAATGGGGACCTTCTTATCCGAGCACAATGGTAACATTACCCCGTCCTCCCTCCGAGCGCATTTGATCAAGGTAGATCCTGGGTGGGAAGCTCGCATATTTCCCGGGCCGGTCCTGGGTTCACACCTGGACCGGGAAATGGCCCGAGTGCCTAGATGCGGTTTCAGGTTTTAAATGACGACGATGATTGATGTGTGATTAAACGATTGATTTGGAGAGATTATTGTCCCGTCTATTTTAAAGAAACTCTCTTTGTAGAAACAGAACCGAGTGGAGACAGGAGGATTCAGGGCTTGATTCAGACTTTGCCCACAAACATTGTACACTCATACCCCATTGGCGGATAATTCTAGAACTTACACTAGAATTCAAAGGGCAGTGAGTATTTGCAGCCCTGACTCTGCAAGCAGAGTCAAGAGGCAGCCTTCATGCTACCAATAAATATTTACTGAGGACCTACTAAGTGTCAAGCACTAAGCAATGGGTGAAAACTCAAAGATGAATACTTTATATAAGTACTTCTGCCTTCCTGCCTAAGTTATGGTGACAGATCAAATGTCACCATCTAAGTGAGAGAGGCATTCGCTATCCCCCACCCACCGTCTAAGACACACCCTCCCCCGTCCCATCACTCTATCCTGGCCCTTTAAACATTTTCTTCATAGGGCTGATCATTGCTGGAAATTATCTTGTTCGTGTATCCATTTATTTATGACTCATCTCCTCTGACCAGTCAGTTCCCACTAGAATGTAAGTCCCATAAGGCCCTGCCCTTGACAGCCATCCTTCAGTGTATGCCCAGGACAAATGCACCTGACACCTACCAGTGATTAACGAATCCTTATTAATCAGAGGATGACTACGGTATAAAGTACAAAAAGTCCATCTGACCCAGAGACCTACTATATCTCCTATGGTGACCATTAATTCCACACACCTACTATGTACTTTAGAAATGAAGAAACGCAGCCTTGGCCCAGAGGGAGCTCAGAGTTAGTGCAAAAGACAAATAATAAATACAACCCAATGTGATAATGCTGTAGACCATGGTTCTCAACCAGGGGCGATTCTACATTCCTCCAGGGAACATTGGGCTACGTCTGGAGATCTTTTTGGTTGTCATACTAGGGGGAGATGCCACTGGCCGTCTAGTGGGTAGAGGTCAGGGATGTTAAGCACCCTGCAATGCACAAAGAATTAAGATGGAGAATTAAGAATTACCTGGTCCAAAATGTCAGTGGGGCCAAGGTTGACAAACTCTGTTAGAGACAAAGAATCTCATATAGAATTCATTACTGAGGTGAAGGTTACGTGAACGGGGTGGGTGCGTCCCTTGGCTAACGGTCTGGGTGGGTCTTGTAGAAGATGCAGGCAGGGCACAGCACCATCACACCCTTCATTCCTGGAGTCACCTTTAACTCAAGCCAGAGAAAGGAGGCTCTGGAAGTCCACTAACCCTCTCTCACTTGTCAATTTAGACATGCAAACTCTCCTGGTAGGAATTCCCTAATCTACTCCATCATTTTGTAGGTGGAAAGGTTGAGGCGCTGACAAGGGAACAGACTATAAGATCACCTAGTAACCCTTTGTGTAATGAAGGAGGTTAAATCCCTGCTTATAAAGGCGGAGGCGGTCTAGTCTGATTGGGAATCGGGGGCATCTTCTCTCTCATTCTTCCCTGAGGTGAAGGAACAGAGTTGTCCCTTGCAGCCCGGATGGGTCACATTCACAAGTCAGCAAGGACCAGCTCCAACATCTCTCTCACTCTAGACCTGCCTCTTTGGTGAAGCAGAAGTTGCTAGGGAAGAGACGAGAGCCTTCTAGCTCACGCTTTTCATGTTACACTGAAACAAGTTATTTGTGGCTTCCTAGAAGCACAATGAAAATAAATACAGGTTAAGAGGAGAAAGGATTGGTGAAAGCATGTAGGAGGCAGGGATCTGGGACGTGGAGCCTTCAGGCAGGCAGCGTGCCTCAGCCCTACATTAGTGAGCCTGGCATTGTCTGCTATTGGACGATGCCCAGGTTAAATCTTCGGGGGGTGGGGTGCTGGTGGTGATTTTCTTTTTAAAGAAACTTGGCATTTCATTACATCTACTTATAGTCCATAGATCAAATGCTCAAGGCAGGAATGTGGTGGGGCGGGAGAGAGTCAAGGATGACGTATGGAAGGTCAAGCAATGGAGTGGAGGCGGCGGGAATAAAGCCATAAGGAGTCGGTTCCTTCGGGGACTCCACCTTCTCAGAACCTGGGACTTTGATGCTGTGGGTTTACAAACCACGAGTCGGGGCTGAACTGAAAATGCATCTGCCTCCAAACAGCCTGCCTCCCCGTCGCCCTGTGAGCTCAGAGCAGACATCTCAGGCTCCCCGCGGCAGCTCACCTCCCTGAGCAGATGTCCCCTTCCACGTGGATTGAGCAAGGTTCCCATTTTTGAAGACACAGACGATGAAGTGGAGAACCCCAAGAGCTTCCTCTGGAGGCAGAATCCTCCCATTCATCAGTGAGTCTGCAACAGAGCCCAGCCCTGTGCCAGGCACAGGGGGTGGGCATTGGGGGTGGAGAAAGAAAAGGAGCTGCTCTACCATCCACAGCTGTGTCATCTAGCTGAGGCAAGGTTTTTAGATATGTGTCAATTATATAGCAGTGATTCCTCAATGACCCCCAAAGAAGAAGTCATGCTCTAAGAGTCCAGGGAAGAGAGAGAACTCTGGGCTGGGAAGTGGTCAAAGAAGCTTCTTGAAGGTGGTGGTCAGCTGTTCTAGGGTTTCCTTGAGAGATAGACAGGACTCTCTGGGCCCTGCCCTGAGGGCAGTTCTGAAGATACAAAAGAAGAACAAATTATGCCCCAGGCTAGGAGGAGCTCTCAATCCTTCGGGAGGAGGAAGTTGTCAGAAGTCCATCCTTCTACCCAAGTACGTTTCAGGCAGCATCACTGATGAGACCATAGGCACCTTAAATCCAACACCTCCCAATCTGAACTCTCCATTCCCTCCCAAGCCTCTGGCTTTTCCTAAAATAATTGTCCCAAGGAATGACGCCACTATCTACTCATTCACCCAACCAGAAATCGGGAAGGCATCCTAGGTTCCTCTAGATCCTTCATCCACTTCTAAGAGCCCGCTGCCCATGTGACCTCCTTAATATCTCCACCCTCTGCTGCAGTGGTCACTCAGACTCCTGTCACTTCTTGCCCGATTACACTATCAGTGTCCTAATGTATGCCCACACATCCAGCCTGAATTTCTTCATATATGCTCCTTCCTGAAGGAGGTTTCTAAAATGCAGATATGATCATAAAAACAGCTTGTGTATTTAGCACTTACTATGTGCCTGGCTCTGGTAGTAAGCCCTTCATCTCCCCTCTCTCCTGTAGCTCTTGCAGCTACCCTCTGAGGTGGGTATTACTTGACTAGGACTTGGAGGTAAGACACATGTTAGCTCAAGGTCACACAGCTCTTAAGTCAGACAGTTGAGTTTTGAACCATCCTTATTGCCCAAGGTCATACTCTCAGCTATAGGTTATCAGCTTCCTGTGACTGCAGTGCTGAAAATTCTTCCACGGAGCCTCCGTGCCTTCCGGATGGAAGTTGAACTTGTTTAACCTTGTGGTCTCATTTCCTAGTGCTGCTGCCTCTCCATCTTCATCGCCCTCCCACCATGTCTCACCACCATGTGCCAACCAATCTAAACTACCAGATGTAACAACGAGCCATGCTTTTCAAGGAACAGGCCGTCCTCGAATGCAAGCACTCCAGCTAGTTACCGCCACGTGCTCTTCAAGGCTTGGTGCAAACACCACTTCCTCCATGAAGCCTTCCCCACGTGGTCTGGGTGACAGTGCTGCCTGTGTCCCCACAGCGCCCCAGGCATCTGTCACAAGATTTACACTCTATTGTAATTGTCTTCTTGCATTTGCAGAAACCAGAGTGTGAGTTTCCTGAGAGCAGGAACCAGGTCTTTCTTTTTCCTAGAAGTGATTGGCATGTAGTAGATGCTTGGCGAATAATTGTTGAGTGAATATATAAAGCAGGTCTTTAAAACATAGATAGTTAGAATGTGTGTTCAATGGTAAGTTGCAGACTTTCAGCCGTTAAGAGAGAGACAAAGACAGAGAAAGACAGAGACAATGAAAGAGACAGAGACAGAGAGAGTCAGACAGAGAGAGAAGGGGGAAGTACGCATGGTGGGAGAGGTGTTCCTACAATATTGCTAGCTGAGGCATTCATCTGGAATCAGGCTGTCTCAGAGAGTCTACATTCTCAAGGCTGCAAAGAGACAGTGAAGGTTTAGGGATAAGGGAGACCATATTTTTAAGCCTGTATTTTTAAGCCTGGCATCTTAATCAAATATTATCACAGGGCATGTAGGCATCACACACAGTACTCAGCAGCACGCATGAGTTTTATTATCATCATGTAGTGAAGTCTGACAGCATGGTTTGGCATCCTAGCTCTGCCATGGGCTTGCTGGGTGACCTCAGACAAGTTCCTGAACCTCTCTGTACCTTTGTATCCTCATCACAAAATAGAGAAATAAAAATATCAACCTTTGGGCATTTCTGTGGCTAGAAAATAAAATAAAATGTGTAAAACACAGACTTGGAAAATGGGGGCTAATATCATCATTGCACACATAATATCATTGCAAGTAGTGACACATTTCACTAGAGAATTATTTTTTGTCTAAGAGTTTCGTGGCACCCCCTTTTGATTAGCAGAGACCTCCCTGGAAAATTACAATGGTAGTAATTGAGAGGCACGGAATGTGTGAGAAGCTGCATCTGCTGAAAAATCCATAAACCAGGAGTTAAACCCAATCATCCACTAGTGAAGAAGAACTATCTGATATCTCGTTGCTCGCTGTGCAAGCTCAGGAGTCATCCGAGACCTGCCATCTTGGGGAGCAAGAAAGCCCCACATTCGGTAACGCGGGATTAAAAGACTGTCGATAGCTTGTGACAGGCGCTTCCTGAGAAACGCATCCTGGTCAAATAGTAGCAGTCATTAACTATATGAGGATCAGTCAATTTAATCTGCTCTTTTCATATGGATTGATTGGGTTAGCAGAGTAACAGAGCTAGGAGACAATTGACATTTCTGCATCCCTTTCAGACAAGCTTGGGAGGGGAGGGGAGGGAGGGGGTGGGGAGATTTGCAAACGTCCATCCCTCTCCACCCTTCACCATCGCCCGCCCCCCAAATTTCCACCTGGGCCTCGATTTAAGCAAGATGGGGAGCTCACCAGGTCTAGGGGAGGGTCAAGGTCACAGGCAGTGGGGGTGACGCCCAGCAATTCCCCCTCCTCCCTCCCATCTCCCACCAGAACAAACTTGCTCGAATGGAAAATCACACCTGTGAAGGGGCCACTGAGCCCTACAAGCCGGTGGCCCTGCCCTACAGCCAGCTATATGGCAAAGGAAACAAGAAATCAATGTTAACTTGACACAGGCAGTGGAGCTCAAGGAAGCCAAAGCTGAGTTTCTCCTCCTGGAACGTTTCCCAGGAGGAAATCACAAGGGTGATGCCGCTGCTTTGAGGAGGGTTTGGTGGGCGGGTGGAGAGAGGAGAGAGGGATTCAGGGCAATACTCCACCTTCTTCATCCACCACCTTCCATCCCCACCACCTGGGGGAAGGTACAGAACCTCCCTCCTTGGGGTGCAACCTACCTTTGGCTTCTACGCGACCCCCGTTTCTCAGAGTTGGAGAGGATCTGGTAAGACCTTGGCTTTCTATGGTCTAAGCCACATCCCTGCAGCCCCACTGATTTCAGTACAGAAGTGGTAGACAGTTCTACCCCCAGTGCCTGTGTGCCTGGGCCATCTGTCCACTTTCCTGTCTCAGTGTCCCGGGAAGTATGAGCAGCTCTGCTCAGCCCTGGTGCAGGTGTGGTCCCGGAGTTCAACCTGTTGTCCTCACACCCAGGGGTGACCCTCCACCAATGGGGTGGGAGACGGTAGATGACCCAGCCTCATTCCCCAGGTAGGACAACACTGAGCTGTGTCCTGCGTGGTCCCCAGACGGTCCCAGTGCGATGGGGCCACTCCGCCCTCAGCAGCAACGAGCTCAACAACTTTTTTTGGTTTTCTTTTCTTTCCTCTCTTACTCTCCTTCAACTTGTCTCCTGGGACCATATCTCAAGTTACCTTCACCCAAGTCCTTTTCTTAGGCTCTGCTTTGGGGGGAACCCTAACTTAAGACACATAGGAAATGGAAGCTCAGGAGCCCTTCCAGAGGAGTACATTTGAGAACCCACAGATGCCTGGTTTGCCCCAGACCAAGTAAGATGTGTGCTGTGCCCTGGCCACGCCCCACACAGCAGGAACGGACTTAATTCCCCTGGAGGCGTTATCCCAAGGCTGTGCCCTGCTTCCTTCCTGTGGTGGAGGTACCCTGGAGGAAGGATCAGGACATCTCTAGGGACAGCTCATAAGCACAAGCACAGCTCTTGGGTGTATGACATTCTCACTGGAGCCTAGGACCATCCCAGGAGACAGGGGCAAGACAGGGAATCATCCTCTTCTCGTTGGACCGAATGGCAAACCAAAAGCCTTCTCACAAAGAGCTCTTTGATAAAATTATTTAACAAATACATGCCAACCTGGCACCTCCTCATTCCTTAACTTTGATAAATCAATAAAACAATGCATCTTTGGGGCATGTGGAAGTGACACATTTTATTTCATCTTTTTCTAGCTCAGGATTTCCCAAAGCGTGGCACGTTTTAGGAGATACAGGGCCATATTACTTAATAACCTGAATCACGTAGTGAGAAAAATTTTCCGTTTTCAGTTCTCGTCTCGTCCTATAAAGAGAAGCAGAAAAGCTTGATTTGGTGCTAATATGTCTTTAACACTTCTCCAAACTCGGACAATGTCTCTGTTTAACAAGGGCAGGCAACAGTATCTGGCTAGAACTGCCTGATTGCTTTATTTTCAGGGAGTTAATTTTCAGATTTGCTTCTTTTTACAGGAAAAGGAAGGTCGACTTCCATATATGTAAGTGGTACAAGCTTTCTCTTTTAAATAAATGTATTTAAGCAAAAAAAAAAAAAATGGAGTTAATTAAAATAGTAACTGATCATGGTGAAATTTATGAGAATGATTAAAGTTTGGGAAACATTGTTTAAGCCATCATTCCACTTATGGTATCTCTTCCCTGCTTTCAGAGCCAGTTCTCTTATTTGGCAAATAAAATGAAAAAGTTCCCATTGAAAGGAAATAATCGAACTGGAAAAGGATTCCGGAGATCTGTTATGATCTTGACAAGGTCCTTTCCCTTTTCAGAACTCAGTTTCCCCATCTTTAAAATGGGTAGTTGGATGGGTAAGACGATCTCTAATAACCCTATCAGCTCTGATGTTTTAGGTTTACAAATGTGGATGAGCCCCAAGTCCTGACCTTCAGCCCAGACTCTTCCCCTAACGAGCTCAAGGCCTCAAAAACATCATGTCCCAAACTAAACTCATCCTCATCCCTTTAGCCTCTAGATGTTTCCTGCTCTGCCTCCTAACTGCCCGATCTCCATGGTCACTTCCTCTGCTCTGGTCCCAGCCTTCATCCCCTCTCCTGGACTGAAATGACAGCCTTCTACCTGGTCTCCCTGCTTCCCCACTCATCTGCCTAGAGACAGACCTCACAGATCACTCTGATGGCTGGATCTCAAAGAATAACCCAGTCATGTCAGGGCAACATACAAGCCCCTTACCATGGTCTGCAGGACCTTCCATCTGTCTTCTATTTGCATCTCCTGTATTTACATCTACTGCCATCTCCTTTATGTTCACCCTTACCCCTCCCCACCCCAATATTTTAGCTGGCTAATTCTTCCCCATCTTTTAAGGTTCATCTCAGGTGTCACCTCTTCCGAGAAGCTTTCCTTGGTTGTCTTACCACTGCCAGTCTGAGATAGGCATCGCTTCCTTCTGAGCCCTGGTGTTAACCTGGTTTTGGCTTTTGTCATGTGTCATCATGGCTACCTATCTATCTATCTATCATCTATCTATCTATCGTCTATCTATCTATTTATGCCAATTCTCTCACCAGACTGCCCAGCTTCTTTGTATGCTCAGTGTTCCTCCCAGGGGCTGGCACAGAGTAAGGTGCTCCACAAATAAACAATAGACCCGTGAATGATTGATTGATTGATTGATTTTTTCTGGTACGCGGACCTCTCACTGTTGTGGCCTCTCCCGTTGCGGAGCACAGGCTCCGGACGCGCAGGCTCAGCGGCCATGGCTCACGGGCCCAGCCGCTCCGCGGCATGTGGGATCTTCCCGGACCGGGACACGAACCCGTGTCCCCTGCATCGGCAGGCGGACTCTCAACCACTGCGCCACCAGGGAAGCCCCCGTGAATGATTTATTAACGATTTATCTCATAACCCTGTGAATCCACCACTCTGCCTGCATAGCTCTTTCAACTCACTCGTGGTCTTCCTCTTCATATCTTGGCATTTTCTCTGGTATAACCTTGTGAGGACAGGTTAATTTATCACCTACATCAATTCTGTCCCTTTCAGGAGACTCTAAGCTTCTGAGGACGGGGATTACTTCCTACTTCACTCCCTTGCTAAGAAAACAGGCGTTTGTAACTATAATTATCCGGAGAGACGCAAACGCTTCATAAACATAAATAAAAGATCCTCTAGGCCCCCTTAGACCCCCCTGTTTCTATTCTGTACCCCCCTGGGTCGGGCCATTCCGCCTCTCCTAAACCGTCATCTGTATAAGCTATGCGATGCCACGGCACCAGATACAATTATATATGGAGGGAAGAAATTTCTATTTTGGTCTCAAGAAAATTATGCGATTTTGCTTAAGTTCAATTCTAAAACATGGAATATGACTGAACTTAATGTTAGTACTTAAGAAAAATGTTCACAGTAATTACAGATGAGGATACCTATATGCAATTTATTTCAAATTTAGTAATACAAAAAAATTCTGGATCCTAACATCACTCTAACATGGCCAGGAGAACTCTGAGAATCCCAGTTATTTCGCCAGAATAGGTTATTCTTCATATATCTTATTTAAGCAATAATGCATGACAGAGTGTGAATTATAGCGTATTAATTCTCACCTAGTGTGCTATTAGACTAGCGTTGACGGCGGAGAGCTGTCAGTGCAACTAGGCATGAATTAATATCTAATAATTCCCCTGCTGAAATGTCTTATTGAGATTATAGCATTTTATTAGCAAAGGTTATTCCTTTAAAAATATTTTTGTATGCTAATTGAGAGATGGGGGCTCAGCATGGAAAAGGCATCCCTGCTTTTTCCAGTAGCCATTTCTAAAGCTTCTCTGTGATGTCCCCAATGTTTCACCCTTGTTGATACAATATCATTTTTTGGAAGTTTTCTCAGAAGTGTGACACAAAGGAACTCCTTGGCAATTGGAAATATGAACCTAAGAGCTTGCTTTGCCCAGACGTTGCATTCAACAAAACATAAGTGAGCTTTGCAAACATAAGCACCGCTCAGCGGGGCGCTGAGGGAAGATGCAAGATGCGGGAGACCCCTGCGGGCAGTGGGGACCAGGCATTGCCTGAGTCTGAAGGAGAGGCTTTGAATCCTGGTTCTAGAGACACTTACCAGCTGCAACCCTCCAGCCAAGCAACTCGTCTCTCTGGTCCACAGTTTCCTTCCAATACCATGGGAATTCTGCCCGCCTGGCAGGTGTGTTGTGATGCACAGGTGTCCACTCCTTGAAGCCCCTCTCTCCACCCACTTGTCTCTCATACTGAAGCCCAAGTGAACCCTGCCTGGCCACTCTTCTCCCCTGGGGTATGACTACCAGTCTTCCATTGGCATCTAATTCCCCATTGGCCCCATTGGCGTGGAAGCCACTTTCCCCTAGCTCGCTGGGTTCTAGCTACTCTGGCCTTCCTTCTGCTGCTCAAACTGGCTGTGATGTTTCCTACCTCAGGGCCTGCACACATGCTGCTGCCACTTCCTAGCGGTTCCCCCACGCTGCCATGATGTCACCCTTTCCCTGGTCGACTCTTATGCACAATTCAGATCCCTGCTAAAACTAGAGAAGTTCTCCCTACCCCTCCCTGGTAGGCATTCCAGATCTCCTCCTCTGGGCACTTTGAGAATGTACCCCTACCCCCTTCAAGTTAGGTGTGGCTGTGTGACTTGAATTGGCTGATAGAATGTGAGCAGAAGTGACCTGTGGTACCTCCAGGAAGAAACACTGAAATGCATTTCTTTCTCCTGTGATTGTGGAAGCTGGGTTGAGATGGAGACTCTCTCAGGCGGAACAGATCTGCATGAGGGAGAAACAAATACGTCCTGTTAACCCCGGAGGTTTGGGAGCTATTTGTTACACAGCAAAACATAAACTAACCTGGCTGATATACACAGCCTTACTCCCACACTTGGTCAGGTCTCTGTAATACACCACGAACTGTCCCTTCAGATCACTTATCATGGCTGCAATTACTTAGTTATGTGTAATCATTTGTTTAATGTCTATTTTCTCCATTAAACCAAAAGTTCCATGAGGGCACAAACCACGTCTGCTTTACCAACTACTGTATCCCCAGCTCCTATGTGCCTGGCTCATGCTAGATGCTCAATAATATTTGTTGAATGATTGAATGAAAAATTGAATGACTCAACTGAATGAATGGTAACATAAATACAAGCCCTTGGGAAACATTAGTCCAAAAAAAGTATGATCACCTCTCTAATAAGAGTTTAATAGTTCAGTAGATTAAAATCTCTGAATGTCAGGTCAAAAGATGGTTCCTACCCTCTGAGTAATATGTCCTCAAACTTGCTGTGTGACCTTGAGCAAGAATCTTCCCTCTCTGGGTCTTGGATTCCTCATCTGTCCAATGAAGATAATCTTTTCTGAAACCTTGTATGTATGGAGCTGGGATACAACAAAGTACACATTTATGTATTTCTAAACACAGAAATACATCATGCTGAGTAGGCAATTAGAGCATAATACCATCCCCAGTTATACTTCTTCAGGCTGATAGCAGCCAACCTCTCCAGATGTGTCAGTCACCAAACCCTGTAAGCTGCCTCATCTACCTGGTATGGCAGTTCCCACTTAGAAACCTCTTTGGGGTGCCATTCAGCAATGTTCACCATAGAAGGGTCCCCACAGAAGCCAAGAAAAAAGGCACATGTTCTTAGAGAGGCTGGCAAGCATCTTCTCTCACTTGAAATATATGGGGGCTGCTGTGTCCAATACAGAAACGAGGCTGGCAAGTATGATTTCTCATCCATAGGCTATTGGTGCAGGAGGGGGTCCTCCAGTGTTTGGGGCCCAAAAACCCTTTCCATTCTCCCCTGCAAAAGGAACGAGGCGCAGGAGAACAGAACAAACAAAGTCGCTCGTGTATTACAAAATCAATGCCCACCAGTGCTGGGAGTGGCTACGCTGCTCCACGTGTGGGACAAAGGTAGCAGAGAAGACACCGCGTAATGTACACATCAACACGGCTTTGCTCCCTGCACAGAATTTACAGCCATAATTAAGTGCTGAACGGATCCGGGAGGACTTTCACAAGGGAACAGCCAAGCTAAAAGGCTAAGGAGGGATTGTCTCCTGAATGGTGGTTCGAAGGCACATCCTGCCTCCCGAACAGCCATTATTCCATGGAGGCTTGGCCTCAGAGGAAAAGTGGCCAACAGGGCAGTGAGATCTCCGATAAATCCATGCTATTCTAGTGGTTCGAGACTCTCCAGTCTTCACTTTGGACTCTCACGGGACATCCAGTTCGACTTTCAGAAGCTGCCTGGGTCTGTGTCTATTCTTTTCAGCACGTACCAAAGGAATCCACATTTTCCTTCTGTGAGTCTTGGGGCAGACAAGAAACTGAGCATCACCCTCTCTCCTTTCTGATCCCTTGCAGAAAGCTGACCTCTAGGCTATGACAAGTCAGAGGGCTGCAACTGACGCTTCCGAATGTTCTCCTAACCCTTGGTGGGCCACTGTCCCCCCCACGTCAGGGAGGATCTGCCTTTAGTTCCGGTCTTTGTGCAAAGCACCCACTTCTTCCTGGGCCACATCCTCTCAGATATCAGCCCGGAGGTAATCAACAAACTGCAGTCATCATTTACAAAAATATCCAGGAGGCCAAGATTTATTGCCTGGCAAAGGTAGTGACTTCTTCGTGATCTTTTCTACTTTCTAGATATCATCTCCTTAGGAAGAAAACCTCTCCTCACCTGGAACAGTGGCCCACCCCCCAAGTGTACCTGCTCAGAGCCCCTCACTGCATTCCATGGGGAAAACCACGTGACTGAGGAACTGCAGAGGGGGAACCCATTGTAGAGATAGAATTACTGAGGCAAGTGGAACAACTACCCGTGATGAAAGGGATCCAAGGCCCCTGGCAACAGAACTTTATGATGCTTGTTGAAATGCACATCCTCAGGCCGCACGCCAAACTAATATATGAGAACCTCCGGGGCCAGACCCCAGCACCTACAGTTCCAGCAAACTGGAAATCACGAGTCTGTTCTCAGGCTTCCTCACACGCACTCACCCAGCTCGATTCTGATGAGCCATAAAGTCCAAGAATCTCTGCAGTAAAACCTAATTCCTCCCATCTCGCCCTAGAGTTACCTTAAAAGGACGCAGATTTGAAAGTTGACAAAGACAGACCATTAGCAGGGGCTAGTTAAACTGGCTGCGTGGAAAACATGCAAGTTTTTAAAAAACCTTTCCTTCTGCCGGGTATTTTTCTGGTGGTGCTTTTGCTGCTGTTGTTAAAATCCCTTCTCACTCACTTGTGCAAAGCCCAGGAGTTTTCTGAAGCCTCCACAAAGGGGTCTGATATGACCCATCCGATATCATCAATTTTAGGCCAGCCTCAGAGGAAGGTATTTCGGAGACATCAGGACTGGTTTGTCCAGCTGTGTCCTCTCTCCAGGCCGTGAATTTCAATGTCTTCCTCCTGGTTGTCCAGAGGTGTTCTGCTCTCGCCTCCTCGGAAGTACACGGCCCCTCCTGGTAAGCAGCTGCCGCAGATTAGTAAATTACAAGTTTGAGATTAAAATAAGAAATGACTAAAGAATAAAGCCTTTAGTCTGGCAATTGGAAGTCAGACTACCACAATGAACACCTGTTGAGAAAGACCATTATTAGAAACTGGAGGTTCTGGGTGAAAAGATCACTGTGAATTAATTTTGATTGCCTCACAAAACTCTGCATAACAAATGATCTCCGATGGGGGTATCAGGGGACTTGCATTTGAAGGGGGGGGGAAAGATTTTGTTTCCAGTAAGGTAATATAAGCTCTGCCATGATATTAAAATCCACCATTGGCCGTGCTTGTCTGTATGCCTCTGTGGAAACAGATTGTGTGTGCTAAGGTTACCACGTATTATGCTTCTGGGGAAAAAAGAGAAACAATTGATATCAAAATCTTTTCAAAAGGTTAGTTGAGAAAGCGTGAGGTCAGAGACTCATGACTCCCAAATTGTTCAATCATTTATTTACGTCTGTGTCTATGTAAATGGAGATTTGGGTGTGCTCTCAGTGATTTAAGCAACCTTTGTTTTATTTTTTTAACCATATATATGTACACACACACACACACACATGCATAATTCTTTTTTGGCAAGGGAAGAATAGAGTAAGAGATGTGCTAAGAAACAGATTCGCTTGGAGTTAGATGACCTTTGTACTTTGTAAGGTCATCAGAAATGAGAAAAAGTTAGGCATCTCTAGATCACGAGGCACAGTGGGTGGAAGAGATGGGCAGGGCTGGAGGAAAGGGATGGGTATACCGAATATTAAGTAGTTTCATTCTTTCCTGAAAAGAAAGAGACTCCAACTCAAATATGCCGGCGTCCTACCTGTCTGTCAGCCCCTGATTAAATCGAAAAGCAGGCATCCCATCTGTTTGCCCCAATGAAAAGTGTAATATTCTACTAACCACTTTCGATTATCGCTCAACTTAAGGGTTTCCTGCAAAATGATCCTCGGTTCATTTGAAGTTTATTTGGCACACAAAAGGAAGCTGCAGAAAGCTTTATGCTTTTAAGCTAATAAGCAGTATACCCAGCTGACTCCATGGCTGAATCTCCGACACCTCGCCGTTCATATAACATGAATTTTCATAGTCGTGGACATCCATTTGTCATGAGACATAAAACCTAAAAATATCCTGAGAGCAAGGGACAGCTAAGAATATTAACAGAATCTTAATTCTTTGTCCCCATTTGGGATAATTTTGAGTCCAGAAGTTATATAAAACCACGTTCAAATTATGTAACCATATTTTCCCCACCAAGCATATCATTTTACTAAAACCAAAATTTTTTCTTGCCAATGTACTGGGGCTTAGCCTCCCATATCTGAGCACACCAGGGGCATGAAGCCCTCACCCCACCCCAAAACCTCCAAGGGAAGTCACACCCACAAATCTGAAGACGCTTCTCCTCCTTGCCTTTGTTTCTAGTTTATCCAAAAGATTTGGGGAAAACTTGCTGAGAGGGAAGACGCTTTGGGTTGCTTGCAATTGTGATCTCCCCAGGAGCAAACGCTTGGAAATAGAATTCCAATTTCTGCACCATTTGGAAAGTCTTTGGGGGTTCCTCTGAGACATTAGATAATTGAATATAGCTTTCTCCCACTGAAAAAAAAATTCTCACCTCCAACGACAGCCCCCAAACTCCCAAGATCCCTGAGCACACTAGTCAATTTTATGACAAAATTAATCCGGAGCGTGACTTACGGAGCCCCAGAGGGAGGTCACTGGGGCCGGTAAATATGTAACATGGCTTTTTCGGTTTCCGTTTCGCATGAATACAAAATAAACGGCGACCCTCCGCACGCTGGAAAGTTCTTCCTTAAAGTTAATAAAATCTGTCAACTTCCATAAAGGCTGAGAGGAAGGGGGTCCACAGGTGCAGGCGCTCAGGCTCCGTCTCGAGGAGTCGGGGCAGCTAATAAAAAGCCCTGGGCACTGCGCGGCTCCCTCCCCATCAATTCCCATCAAGCGTTATTACAGTCATCTGCCGCCTCGGAGTTGCGTCCCCCGCGCTCGCCCCGCAGAAGCGACAATGACATTTGGCCGAACTGCAGGTGCGGCTGTGTGTGGCCGCGCGGCCGGAGTGGGGCCTGCCTTTGTGGCGCTCGGGTCCTTTGATCTGGGCCACAAAGGGCCGCGGAGCTGCAGCCCCCGGCTTTCTGCCCGCGGCTCCGCCCGGGCCGGGGAGGGGGCGGGTGAGGGTGGGAGACGGCAAGGAGGGAGGCGGGAGCCAGGAGGGAGGAGGAGGGAGCCTCGGGAGGGGGTGATCCATAATATTTATTTCAACAATAGCTTCAAATCTTTTTAAACATCATAAGAACACGGCTCATTAAGCCCACAACAGCCTTGAAATTGTGTTATAAAACCGCAAAACAGAAATCAATACATTTGCTAGAAAGGAGGTAATGAAATATATTGAGTTGGCCGAGAAGTGGTTTGTATGAATCATAATATTATTATGTGCGCATCAATTCCATTTCCAATACTTAAAGTTAACCAGCTAGCGAAGAGCGCTCTGAACCCGCGTTCAACAAGCTCTCCCCGGTTACTTGCCAGGCGGGCGCATCCTATAAATAACCTGGGGAGGGGGCCAGATCAATGCTGCCCACCACAGAGCTTCAGCTGCCGCAGCCCTATCGCTTCCCGGCCGGATCAATACGTGCGCACAATGGCCGGGAGAGCGCCGGGGGCAGGCGGCAGGCCCACCGCTCCGAGCCTCGGCCTCCCTCCAGCCAGAGCTCGGCGGCCAGCTTCTATCAGGTCGGCTTTGGCCAGCTGCTCAGCCCCTCCTAGCCAGAGACTGCAGCTTCCCTCCCTAGCCTTCTAGAGAGGAGATCCGGCTTCTAGTTTCCTCTCCCCTGGTGTGTATGGACCTGAGGACCCCAGTCTCTGAACCCAGCACCCAGTGGATGAGCTAAAGTTTGTTTTCTCATGACTTTGTTTTTGGAATGGTGGTGTTTTCCTTCCCCTGTGCTGTCAGTGAATTAAAACTGCATGCATTTTTCTTCTCCATCCTGATCTATTTTGAAAGAGTATCTGATTCTGTAACGTACGGGAAGCTACAAGTCAGGATAGATCCCGGTTTTGCGGGGCCTGAAGTTTATGCAGTTTGGGGCTGGCTGGGAGCCCTCATGAAGAAAACCTATCTTACTTCTGCAAATTTCCTAAAAGCATATGAACTCATTGCCAAGGCCCCTCCCAGCCTTAGAGGGGCCTCGAGAGGGCCCTGAACTGGACCCTCACAGCTTCTGAGAGGGTCAGACTCACAGAAAGCCCAGGCTGCCTGAAATCATCTGATCCATGCGTTTCCATGCTGCCTCCACCTTCTGGAATGTAACCCCCTGAACGGTCTGGCCTTGACTGACTTTTTTCCCTCTGTGTCCCCAGAGCAGAGAACCTGTCACCTTGTAGGTATACCGTGAATAGGGGGATCTGGGAACGGGCTGCTCTGTAGGGTCTGTCGGGGCGCTACCGGCTCCCGTCCCAGCCACAGGGGTTTCTTGGAGGCCTTGAGTTGGGCAGCCTCTGTGTGTCCCCTCTAACTCGACCTGTGGCATCTGCACTGTGCGTTTGGAGTTTGGACTGACCATTAAACCAAGAAGAGCTGGTCACTGCCGGAGTGTTCTCAGGCGGTCAGTAGAACATGGACAGCTGTGTGTAACTTTATGTACACACAGGCAAAGCCTCACGCCTAAACAAATGCACACACAAAACCGGGTCAGTGCAGATATGAGTCCCCAGATAATCTAATTTCTGGAGATACCAACAAATAGGGTATAAGGGCCCCAAACAGTGGTTCTCAACCTGCGATGATTCCACCCTCCCCGCCCCCCCACCCCGAGGCGGGGACATTTGGCGATGTCTGGAGACATCTTTGGTTGTCACATTCTCGGGGGTGGAGGGGTTGAGAGGGGGAAGAAGGTACTGGCATTTAGAAGATAGGGGCCGGGGCTGCTGCCGAATACCTTACGTACACAGGACAGCCCTCACCACAAAGAACTGTCCAACCCCAAATGACCATGATGCCACGAATGAGAAATCCTGAGCTACGGCTGCACCAAGGACGGTTTTCTGGCCAGAACTGACAGGGCTACTGGCCCTGTTTCAACCACAGAGCCTTGGACACTCTCTCTAGGAGAAGGGGGATGGGCAGTGTGAGACCCCATACCCCTCTCTTGATATCGTGGCTGGGTACCAGGGCCGCATCCAGCTCTCCACTTGATAACCACTGACGGCCATTGTCCCCAGTGTGCCACCACAGCTCTGGGCCTTTGCTCCGGGGCCACCTGAGGACGAGCCCTCCTTCTGACGGATTCCAACACACCAACCAGTCTCTCGTTTACTAAGGCTTGGCTGTCCCTGCTCCTGCCTGGCCTTTGAGGTACCCGACTCATAGGAAGGGTTTGAACAGATAAATCATCAGTCTTGAAACCTGTGGCATCATCTCTGCTCTCCATCACTTCTCCACCCATGCACACCCCTAACACCCCTACTGCACACACAAACCTCTCCCCCCCACCAGGTGCTCCAACGCACACTGACCCTCTGAAGCTACTGGGTAACCACGTCAGAATCTACACTATAAATACAGGATTAGACACGATAAATACAGAACACAGAATGTGCCTATATTTCAGAATCTAAAAGCCGGGTGACAGTAATTTTTCCAGGACTAGCCTTTTCCCCCCAGATTCTGTCTGATTCCCTTGCCTCTTTCTTTCTTTTTTCCCCTCCCCCATGGCCTATTGTCTCATGCTTATCCCAGAACTGATCCTTCCTACCATCTTGGCCGTTCTCGGACACAGACTTTGTGACGACCCAAGTTTCTGCTTTTGTTGGCCAGGAAAGATCAGTGGTCACATGAAACAGCACAAATGTGATTTTCTTTGTTTGGAGAGGGGAGTGTCATCTCTGCTACATAATCCCAATTACGCACAATTAGCTGACTCAGGGCAACTCTGGCCACTCATTGACCAGGCAGATGGTCACCCGGGCTATGATTTTGTCATCCCAGAACCTAGAAATCAGTTTAATTGGGGCACAGAAAACTAAGAAACCGCCTCCTATTTCCATTTGGCCTAATACCTACAGATAATCCTCTGATCATCTTAAGAGCCAATCTAAAAAGTAATCTGTTGGGTAGTTTTTAGATTTCAAACAATTATTTTTTTAAATTAAATTGTTTTCACTTTCAGTTTGTACCTGAGGAATGAGACCAAAAGAAAAATACTGCAGAACAAAATTTTCCACATTGTAGACCTCAGAAATGTCTAAGAAAAATTAGCCCTGATGATTAAATTTTAAAACTTCAGAGGATGAAATTTAGGGAAAATGAAAAAAATCACCCAGTCCTGAACATATTAAACTAACTCAAACAGAATGACTCAATCATCCTTCGAGTCAGGATTTGCCATAATTTGGTCATGGTTTATGGAACCAATAGTGAGAAAGTCAAAATGATTTCTTTCTCTGTAAATTTTTGGGGTTTTGTTTATAAACACAGAGATTCTATCATAAAATATATGTTTTTTTTATTTCAAACCAAGCACGCAAGACATTAGGAGTTCCTCCAAAATGGCAAGGAATTTATTCTTGTTTACTGTGTTTATGATCTACAGGATGTCCATAAAGTCTGGAAACATAGGCAAATATAAATAATGTGGTCAAGAATATCTTCAGTCTTAAAAACAACTAATATATATATTTCCACCCTTTACAGCCATCTTTTATTATCACTGTCATGTGGACAGTACAAATGAAAATCTAGTTTACATTGCTTATGCGATGCAAATACGTACACAGGTTGAGAGTAAATAGATCTTCCTCGAAATAATAATAACCCATTTGTGTCAACTTTTTGGAGGGCAGATCAACATTTAAATGAATACCAATGAAGATACTTTTGGAAAGTGAAGAATCTTTCTGAGAAGGGAGTTTACTGGTTTTTGAAGTACAGGTTTGCCTAGGTTGGATTTCCTTAAAAAGCAAGACACACAATGAAGTTGGAACTGTGGCAGAGGATGGAGATGAGGATGGGCATTCGTGTCCCTTGGGCTGTTAGGTAGCAGGCTTTACGGGCTTTACACGGTTTATCTCAATGGAATCTTCTTCCATCTCTGCCACCTGAATCAGGACACATCTTTAGGCACATAAGCCTAATGCAGTGAAGATCCCTGTTTTACTAGGTTCCTAGACATGAATGCAGCATGCATTCATGGCAGGAAGACATAGAAAATGGAAAAAAAACGTGCAGTTCTGGGTTCTACTCCCAACCCTTCCAAATAACTAGCTGTGTGACCTTGGTCGCATCATTTACCCTTCGTAGGTCTGTTTCCTTTAATGTCAGGCAAAATTATTCTAGGGCTAAAAATGCTAGAATTGCAGTACTATCAACCCCACTGGTAAGGAAGCTCCCTTTGTCTTAATAAAGAATACAACTCACAGATCCCATCGTCCATAGGTGAGGAAAAAAGTGTCACCCACAAGCTGGACTGTCTGGTCCACTGGGAGCCCCAGCTGCATGGACTGGCACTACTTGAAAGGAACCTTAGGTGCCAATTCCAATACTCTTATTTGGAATTAAAAAGTCAGTCAGAACTGGGGTGTGATAACTTACGTCGTAGCTATGTGTAAAACTGTCTTATGCCCTGCTTAGATTAATTCTTTTTTTTTTTTTTTTTTTTTTTTGCGGTACGTGGGCCTCTCACTGTTGTGGCCTCTCCCGTTGCGGAGCACAGGCTCCGGACGCGCAGGCTCAGCGGCCATGGCTCACGGGCCCAGCCGCTCCGCGGCATGTGGGATCCTCCCGGACCGGGGCACGAACCCGCGTCCCCTGCATCGGCAGGCGGACTCTCAACCACTGCGCCACCAGGGAAGCCCTTAGATTAATTCTTGAGGGCAACGCTGCTATCATATTCACGGGGCATCACCGTGGTATCTGGCAGGCAGAGAGATACTGCCTAAGTATTTGTTCAATCAAAGACAAAATTGATTGAAATAATAAATCAAGATCCAACCTCTTGGCTTTTACTTGACTTGGAGTCACTATTTGGAGGCATTCTGCGGTAGGAAGTATGTTTGTACATATTTTGAAGGTTATTCCTTTCAACCTACTGTTCTTACCACCTGCATCCATTCCAGTCCCAAGGATTTGAATCTTGGATTCAGTTAAATACGAACAAATCACATTTGCCACACTGCCTAAGTTTATGGCAGTCTCCGGTTTGTATGCCTCTGTGTGTGTATCTGTGTGTGTGTGTGTGTGTGTGTGTGTGTGTGTTCTGTGCTGCCACCTGCATGTTTGGGTGCATTTGGGTCTGCAGATCTGTATCTCTTGCCAGTGAGGAGTGGGCCTGCCTTTCTACATCCCTGCAACTCTTGAGAGCATTGGCTATATCATTTGCAGCAGCTGAATCAATATTTTAATGGAAAATTACAAAGAAAATGAGTATTTGGAAACCAAAGGTTGCCGACCGAGGGCAGAAAGATAAAAAAAGACTGCACATCACCTAGAAGAGAGAGACCTAGGAATTGACTTCCCATCCATCTCTTGTATTCCTGTACTTATTTTATAGCCAACATATTCTCTTTCAGCCCCTGATTGCTTATTTTAAATTGTTTTCCATTTCCGATCCTCTATCTTCCCTGTCCCCCCCCCCCACCCGCCCCTTCTCTCAGGCCTCCCAAATGATACAGTCTGTGCCATTAGCGATGTAGCCGATGAGAGCCCAGAGATGCTTCTTGTCTTCAGCCAACCCTGGGGAGAGCGGATGAGGAGAAGGGAGATGTCTTCCTCCTGGAAGATGACCTGACGGCAAGCGAGGTCCCACTGACCCCTCACCGCAGGTCTGAGGCTCTGCAGAGGAGCCACATAAAATACTGCAGAAGGTAAGGCTGCCAACAAGTGCAGCACACAGAAGGGATCTAGGTCAGAGGCACGAATCGATCTCAAGGCGTGAATCACTGACCTCCGCCCACGCACACCCCGCTCTAAATTGAGTCCCTGTTAACTAAAGATCGCATTTCCATTGTTACGGCTTAGAAAGCGATTCCTGATTCCAGTTTTTTACATCTTACCCAGCATCTGTTTGGGAAGCCTTTCTATTTCATCTTTTAAACATCCAAAACACAATTCCAAACATTTCCAAGGTAAACTTGTCTTCCATTCACCATAAACCCCAGAAAGAATGCGGGTAGAAGAGAAAGGCTCAGCAAGCATTCCTCTGTTCTGCATTGAACCGAAGGTATCTGGATCATCCTCGGGGACGTATCATAACAAATTGTATCTCTAACAATCGTCTCTGCGAAGGTCGGATAAAGTCCCAAAGATCAAAATCTGGGATAAAGGGGAGGTGCACATTCTCAACAGGAGGGAAGGGGGATGGTTGGGATAACTTTACTACACAGGGAATTCCCCCACGAGTTCACATATTGCAAAAGGTGTGAAGGAGGAAAACCTCCATTCAAGGAAAGGTGCAGAGAAAAGGATCCCAAATATCTGAATTTAACTAAATGCTCATCAAACCCCCCTTGGGAATTTAGAAACTCTATTTCTATATCGGCTGAATCACTTCTCTGACTTAGAAAGTGTGTTCTACTGAACCCCACTAACAGCCTGGGACTGTACCTTCCCCAGCCTCCAGGTCTATGTGACAATATGGACCCCAATGGGGATGAACTACTGGATTGTTAAGTTCATCCTTAGAACTTAATTAAAAAATATACAATAGCTGGTTTCACATTCTTCTGTCATTTACGATTTTCTAATGAAATCAAAATTTTGGAAGTAAAGTAACAGTTATTCCAGATTCTAGTACCTGGAGTTCTAATTACTCTAAAGCAGAATTCCAGGACAAAGTCCTATACTTTAATGGTAGAACGCTAATTTGAATTTTATGTGGATGTTGAATATTAACCCTGACACTGTCCTGGACAGCAAGTTTCTCAACCTCAGCACTATGGACCTTCTGGCCAGATAATTCTTGGTTGTGGGGACTGTTCTTGCTGTAGGATGTTTAGCAGCAGCCCTGGCCTCTACCCACTAGGTGCCAATAGCCACCTCCCAACCCCGTTGTAACAAACAAAAATGTCTCCTGGGGGCAAAATCGCCCCCAGTTGAGAACCGCTGCTACTCTCACCAAGGGGAAAATTCATTTATTAGACCTTTTTATTCCACTTCAAAGAGAGCACAGAGTTAGAGTGCTTTTCTGGGAAATGGAGTAAAAAAGAAAATAAATTATGTATTTCCACCCATTTAATGGAATGTTGAACAACCATTAAAATACATTTTAAAAGATACTTTATAAGCATGAGAATATGCTCACCTTACAATGTTAATAAAAGAGCAGAACATGAGAGTATATTGCCATGTACGTATTCTATAAGATACATGCATTTTTAAATATTGAAAATATTCTAAAGGGAAAACACCTTAAAATAATGAAAACCATGATTGTCTATGAGTGTTAGGATAATGCAGTATATCTTTTCTTATTTAAATTTTTCTGTTTTCCCAAACTGTCTACCATGAACATGTATTTTTATAAGTTTAAAGCAGACACAGAAAAAGGACGAGGAGTCTTGCATTATAAAGCAGGTTCATGGTATATGAACAAAATGCAGCAAACACACTGCCATCGTCTATTCCTAGTTTAATCTTCTTCCACACCCTGAAGGAAGCATAGCAATTCCTTTCCTACTCATCAGATCCCTTTTCTCATTAATCCTTCACATCTGCTTCACTCTGCAGCCTTAAGTTTCTAAGGCCAGAATTCATGACATTGCTTATTTTGGTTTATACCTTGCTTCTCAACCTGGATATACTCATTCATTCCATATCCCAGCACTGTGCTGGGTCCTGAGAATTCAATGGGAACAAGGTAGGTAGAGTTCCTGCTTTCTTGGAAGATGGACAGTAAATCAATAAACATATACATGAACAAGGTAATCCAGCTAGTTAAAAGAGCTGTGATGGTAATAAAACACGGTGATGTGTCAATGAGAATATGGAGAAAGCACTCTTTTAGACTGGGTGGTCCTGGAAGGCTTCTCGGAGGAAGTGACATTTGAGCTGAGAGTTAATGAACAAAAGGAGAGGGTCTTGGGGAAATGGGGAAGATCTAGGGGCTGTTTTTCAGGCATGCATTTCTATGTCCAAACATACAGAACAAGCATGGAACATTCAAAGAAGAGAAGAAAGGCCCCTGAGGTTGGAGTTTCGCAAGCAAGGGGAAGAGTAGCTGGACTCTGGGCTGGAAAGTTAGCAGGCCCCTGAGTAGACAGCCTTGGTCCAGCCAGGCTTAGGTCTAGGGGCACAGGGAGGTGGCAACTGTGAATCAGGATCTTTGGGGCCAGAGCCCTGGAATCTGCAATTTAAAACAAACTTTCAAGGTGATTTTGATGCACTGGAAAATTTGAGAACCATCGTTCTAGTGTATACACTTCTCTCAAAAAGTGTGGGAGTGCTTTGACAGAGGTGTTTAGTGAACTAATTCAGAGTTTTGCTACTCAGAGTGTGGCCCATGAATCAGCATCTCCAGCATCATCTGAGAGCTAATCACGAATGAAGATTCTCAGGCCCCTTCTCCAGATCTACTGAATCAGAATCTGCATTTCAACCACATTTCAAGTGATTTACAGGGAGGTTTGAGAAGCACCGACTTAAATCAGTACATTACATATTATAGTAAATCTTCTATAGAGAAGCAAATGGAGACTGTGATTTTTAGTGATAAAAGATTAGATAGCAACAAAATACCTGATTATACTATCATTTTTCTCTGGTATTAGGGAGGCCCAGGAAAAAAAACAAGTAAAAATCTGTTCTCAGTTGTGCCAGTGTTAAACCTCCTTAGACTGAACTGTAGTGTCTGAACTGAAGCCTTGAAATCTGAACTTGTGGGCTTAAAAAGATGCACTTGACTGAGTAATAGACACTGAACTTTATTTTATCGTTTAGATTTATTTTAAAGGGAGGGAAAGTTCTTATTAGAGCAACTAAGCATAAACATTTACTGTTTTACTAGTATTTTATATTTTAAAAATACATAAGACAAAGAAATAGGAACTATTATTCGTATTTCTATTGTACTATTGTATCAGTAGAGACTTCTATCGTTAACCCTTAACAATCATCAGTCTTATTCATGGTCCCTCTTCCTCTTACCCAGCATGCTTTGTAATACTTTACTGACCTCATTGCACTTTGTGTGCATCTATACATTCTTCCTTTACTCTGCAAAATCTCTGTCTCGTTTCTCATTAACACGGAGTTTTAATTTTTATTTATTTATTTATTTATTTATTTATTTAGCGGTACGCGGGCCTCTCACTGTTGTGGCCTCTCCCGTTGCGGAGCACAGGCTCCGGACGCGCAGGCTCAGCGGCCATGGCTCACGGGCCCAGCCGCTCCGCGGCATGTGAGATCTTCCCGGATCGGGGCAAGAACCCGCGTCCCCTGCATCGGCAGGCAGACTCTCAAGCACTGCGCCACCAGGGAAGCCCGAGTTTTAATTTTTTTTAATGCAACAGCTTTCACTAATTCCAGGACGGGTCTTGCTACTTTTTCTTCAGTGGTCAGGAAACGACCACGTTTACAGGAGCCCTGTGTTTACTCTGGCTCTCTCTAATCAAGGGATTTTTCTTTCAGCAGACCACAGCTCCTAACTTTATCTCTTTGTCCTTTGAAGCCCAAAGCTATTATTTCTAGCAACCGTCACTAATTCAAGTAAACACTCCGTTTTCTCCCAAAGTGCTACATTCTGTTAAAGAAAACTAGAATTAGGAAGGTCTCAATTTCTACCGGCTCTCTATTTTATGAAAGGATATTGCAACAAGGCTTGAGAACAGAAGCAAAGTGTGTCTTCTCCATACTCACCAGCTGGCTCCCTCCTCCCACGGTGTTGATGGTTGACCCCACCTACCGAAGGGTGTTTCACACATTTACCCCAAAATACAAATAAGGATTCATAGGTGAGGAGTGCTATCCTTCTTAACTTTCTTTATTCGGAGGCAGCGGCTGCCTCTATTGTTTTCGTGCCTGCATCAGTCATAAAGATGTTTCTTCTGGAAGAGATCTGATCTTTGCCCCTAACCCCGCTGGAGGTAACTAGGACAGGAAGGAGAGCAGGGCACCTCACCTGGAACAGCGATGGGGGCTGTTTTACTCAGGTGTCTGGGTGCAGTCTGTGGCTGTCTTGGTTAAACTCTTGTGGAGAGGGCTGTTCCCAGATCTAGAGCTTCTATAGCAGGAGGGCTGGCCTGTCCTCCAGACTTCCAGTAGCAGAAGACCTGGGAAATGTGGTCAACTCTCTTAGTACGCCGTACGTGGCCTATGGCGGTTTGGGCTGCTTCTCATCTCATTGGCTGTGACGTTGCTCCGTTCTCTAATGATGCCGAATATAAATATCCTACAGCGTCAGTGTTGTTATCAGTACTATTAACGGTGCTATTAGTAGTCGGTAGTACAACAGCTGTTAGAGAAGTAGCAACCTGAGGCCACACAAGCCATTCCTCCAGCCATTTCACACGAGTGCAAGCAACCTGAGGGCAGATAGCCATTCTGCACTGTTCACTGATGTGTCCCAGGACCAAGAACAGTGCCCGGAGGGGAGCAGGTGCTCCCTAAATGTTTGCTGAATTAATGAATAAATGAACTCCACCTAGCAAGCCAGCGTGTTCCCAGGGTCTCAGACGACTTCTAGACTCCCTATCCCTTTTGGAGCTACACGTCACCATCCTGTGTATAGATTTCTAGCGCACTTCACTGCACTGTGGGCTCCACCACTACGCAAGCACCAGAGGGTGACTCTGGCGCTCCCTAAACTGCCTGGTACTTAGGGGTGCTTCACAGTCTAATAAGCTTTTAATAACCATCTAGATCCGGGGAAGCTAACCTTTTTTAGTCTTTGTTATGGCTGGGTCTGAAATGAACCTTCCAAACTCAGAAGCAGGAGAACGTTTTGGCCAGAGGGCGATTACAACTCCTAAAATAGGGAGTGTTTCATTAGAAAGAGCATTGGGCTAGCAGAGAGACACGCTGGATTTAAACAGTTCTCCGCCACTTACCATACAACCCTCTGGAAAGGTCATATTCAATTTTCCCTAGACCTTGGTTTCCTCATCTGTTTAAAGGGAATGGTGTTACCATCTGCTCTGTCCTGTAGGGTGAAGGGAAACAGTGAATGTGAAAGTGCTTTGTAAAACATGAAGCCTCCAGCGTGCAAAGGATGATCAGGGAAACTTCCTTTCCCCAACCTCAGGCCCAGTTTAAAGCCATCGTGTTCTTTCCCTTTCGGTATCTAGCATCTCCAGCAGAGACATCTGTAGGAAATCCAGGGTCCTGTCTGAACTCAAAGATCTGCTTCCTGGTGGGGGCCTTCTCCTGAGATGTCCTCGTGCTGTGGGTTACCTTCTTCTCTTGACCTTGAAGGCATCTGCATCCTGTCCTTCTACCCCAACCTTCTCTGCTGAATCAGTCTGTAGTTGCATCCACCCCTAATGTAAGGTGGTCCTGCCTTGTGTCCTTCCTTTCCTCCCTTGCAAAATGAGCTGATTGGACCTCATCTGGGGAGAAAAGTCAAATCCGTACAGAGGCCAGCAGGCTGGCAGATGAGTGAGGTGATCTAAATGGGAATGGAAGAAAAGTGGAGAATGGGTTTGCTCCCTCTAAAGGGGACAGTGGCACCTTAGTGCCACCCAATTGTTGAAATGTGGGAAGGCGAGAACACTACATCATCTGACACTCAAAAAAATCTGGAAATTTGAACTTTTATATGAGCCCTCCTGACCTTCATATGTTGGCAGTGTTTTCAAATTTGTTAAATATGCCTTGGGAGCCAGATAAAACACGTATGCAGGCCAAACCTAGCCTCTGAGTCTCCATTTTGTGGCCCGAGGTCTCCGAGCCTCCTTTCAGCTCTAAGAGCCGTGGCTTTTCTGGGCTGTGAAAGCTGCTCGAAAATACCCCAAGCAACTTCTACCCTTTCCTCTCCTCTCAGGTCCTCTTTGTGTCTCACCTTGAGCTACTGTGACAGCCTCCCTCCGACCCTCTGTATCTATCTACTCATGGGACCTTATTTGGAAGTCGAGTGTTTGCAAATATAATTAAGATGAGGTCATTAGGGTGGACCCTAATTCAATATGAATAGTGTCCTTATAAGAAGGCGAGAAGAGATACAGAAACAGACAAGCCCAGAGGGAAGATGATGTGAAGACAGACGAGGAAAACACCATGTGACGACAGAGGCAGAGACTGGAGTGAGGTGTCTACAAGCCAAGGATTGCCAGCAACATCAAAAACTAAGAGAAAGGCATGGAACAGTTTCTCCCCTAGAGCCTTCAGAGGGAACATGGCTCTGCCGACACCCTGACTGCCTTCTATCCTCCAAAACTGTGGGAAGCTTAAGTTTCTGTCATTGTATTTGTTATAGCAGGCCTAGGAACTAATACGCTGGCCAATCAGTGGGTGGGCACCAAGAGAGGAAGGAAGATCGGCCACCATCATCGTCCCTCCCTCATAGCACATCCGGACCATGAAAACCTGACCCTCCTCGCAGATTTCCTAAGTTTCCTAAAATGTTAACTACTTCCCTAAATGTTTCCTCGATTTTCCAGGAATTTTCAAATCTAGCTTCGTGTGCAAAGAAACATGTGAATCTCATTGATCCTCTTCACAGGGAAACAAAAATATACCAGCCGCTCACGCCTGCAAACTATTTCTCCACTGTGATAATTCAGATGCAACATTTCCGTGCTCTGTGAAACATTGCGAGACCTGCAGTCTGTGAAAAGCATAGGAGAAAGAGTTGACTTGTTTCCCCGTGAGAGAGGGCAAGAGATGGGGAATAAGGCCCCACACACTGCTAGGTGGAGGCACTGTTCCCTCTGTGGAAAAGATATCAAAATAATTTGATCTCGAAATATTAACAAGGTCTTTATAGGGTAGATAATGCTTGTCACATCCATAAAGTATCCAGTGCTTGCTGAAGGAAGGTACTCGGGTTAGTGTGTGGATTCACAATCTGTGTGCATCCCTGCTACTTCTGTCAACACTGCATGGTGAGGTCGAACAACCCTGGTCAGGAGGGTTCTCCCGTCAGAAGGAGGCGAGAGAGCAGATCACTTCCTGTGAATCCCAGAGGATTCTACTTCTCAAGAGACCTATGAGTAGGGAAAGGGGAAGGTGCAGAGATTTAACTTATTTATTGTAGAATTCTGGGCCTGGGGTTGAGTTAGGGAGAGACTGGTAGTACTCAATCTTCTTGGGAAGATTTCTGACGGGACAAAAGGAGAGCAGAATGGTTAAGAGCTGAGCATGTGTGCTCTGGAGCTGGGTTGTTTGGGTTTAAATTCTGGCCAGATGCTGTGTCCTTAGACATTTCACTTAACCTCTCTGTACCTTAGTTTCCTTATCCATAAAATGGGTGCAATGACAGTACCTACCTCATGCAGTTGTTGCAGGGATTAAGTGCGTTAATTCAAGTAAACCCTCTGAAACATCATCCGACACTTTCTGATTGCTGAATACATCTTATTGAAACGGTTGACTGTGGCCCCAGTGGTGCTAAGTAAGGAACCACCCACAAGTTCAACGGCTTAAAACAATGCCTATCTATTCCCCTAGATCTGTGGGAAGGCTCTGCTCAGTTGCATTCACTCAGGTGCTGGCTGGGGCTTGGCTGATCTTGGTGGGGCCTGGCAAGGGATTGCTCTGCTCCACGTGGCTTTTATTCTTTTCCCAGGATGGGTGGGCATGTTCTTTTCATGGTGATGGCAGAGGCACAAGGGTACAAGCAAAAACATGCAGGCATCTTGGGGCCCAGGCTAGGTGCTGGCACACCACTGAGTCAAGTCACATGGCCAGACCCAAAGAGGCAGGGAAATACACCCTGCCCTGGGGAGCAGCAGTGCATGTCACATGGCAAAGGCTATGGATAAGAGAGGGCTGAAGAACCAAGCATGGGAACTACCATAGTAACTCTTTTTATTATAATTTACATAAGAAGTATTAGACTGAGAATCCAGGTGGAGAGATTATATCCTGATCTTCAACTGACCAGCTGACCTTGGGCAAATCACTCCTCCACCCCGAATGAGAAGGTGCAATTTATTTAGTTATCTAAATAACTCAGGCTCCGGCTCTCACACTAACTTCTCTACAGCCAAAGAAGTTCCTTCCTGGCCACTCTTAACTCTGAAGCTTTAGGTAAATGTGTGTGTGTGTGTGTGTGTGTGTGTGTGTGTGTGTGTGTGCACACGTGCACACATGTTAGATAGAATCTGATCTTTGTTTAAGTCTGCAGAAAACCTCCCTATTTGGGCAGCATTCCTAAAAGAACTCTTCTAGAAATGATTACTCAGGATGATGTACTATTAGGCTATGGTAAGCTCCCTAGTTAGCACAGTGACTAAGGATGCTTAGAAATGGCAGGATTTGGGAGGGATGTTATCTTAGTTACTCCAGAGCTGGGGCCCAATTAGCAAGGGGGAAGGGTTCTTAAAGGGACAGTGTGGCTTTTTGCAAAAATTAAGTTTTCCTACTCTGTTTTTGTTTTCTTTTTTGCACTCATGTGTGTTTAAGGAGAACCCCCTTTATGGCAAAATGCTTTTAAAATCCTCCACGTGGAAGCAGCCCAGGAGAGGGGAACACAGGCTCTTCAGTACCAAGAGCCCAGCCGAGCCCAGCCGCTGGCCTCTCTACTTGCAGAGTCAGCGACTAGGAAACTCTGCATCAATGGAGGTCTGAGTACAAAGAAAACTGGGCAACTGGTCTACCTGTGCTTTCATCAGTACTCTTCTCACTCCCAAACCTGGCCCCCCAGCCCCCTCTCCAAGGCCTCTGGTTCTGTGATTCCAGATGAGAAAAAGAGGGGAGAACCAAGCTTTTGCCAGTGGTTTCAGACTTTTTGATGGCAACCCTCGCTAAGAAGTACATTGATCATTGCAGCCTGGTACACACACATACGTGGCTGAAACAGAGCTTCATAAGGCACTACTAACCCTTTAATACAGAGTGTGATATACACTGATTTTCTTATTCTATTACCCTTAAAAAATACTGCTTGGCATAACCCGCTAGACTGATTTCATAATGCACAAATATTAGGGACCCAACCCATAGTTTGAAAAACTCTGGGCCAGTTCCAAGGTGTGTGTCGATAGTTAGAGGGGTGGAGAAACAAAACTCTTTAAGACCCACAGACCTCACACTTGTCTAAAACAAGAGGCGGTTGGTTAGAAGAAAACTAAGAAAGGGTGCAGCTACTGAAGCAGCAGGAGGTGTCTGTATTATTTTGATTTGGGGCACATCACCGAATGGGTGTGAACTGTAAGGATTTCTCCTGCATGGGACTAGACAGACTATTGGAGAGAATGGAATCCAGTGTTTCCTATTCCTTCTAAAATAAATATACTTACATTTTTAAAAGGGAGTAACTCAAGTGAAGTGATCAAACAGGTAATAGTATAAGCGACTCTGATAACGTGAAATTGTGAACATGGTTAAGATTCTGATGGAAGCTGCTGGGAAATATTGATGGATATTGAAACTTTCAGGGTACACGTGGGGAAACTGGTCCACGGGTCAGAAAAGTTATGCCCCAGAGTTGGCTATTGAGCAAGTCATAGCTCCAGGTTTCCCGGGGTCCAACTGTTCCTTCTCTGCGTTCTGGGTCTCAGTTTTGCTATCTTGTAAATGACAGTGGCCCTGCCTGTCTCACAGGACTGGTGTGAGATGAAACGGGTGGAAACACCCCAAATTCTAAATACCGAAGCAGCTCTGCAGGCTGCTTATCATTGCCCTTCCCATCGCTTCCATCAGGAGAGGAGCCTGCCTGCCGTGCTGGCATCTTTATCCATGTTTACAGGTGACTGACTGGGCCTCCTACTGAATGTGGCTGTGATTACAAGAAGCTGATGTAACCCCTGGCCTCTCTGCCTCGTGTCCACACAGACCATGCTGGGTCAGGATTCAGCTGGACCGGGTCCCATCCTGGGTCTTACAAGGAGGGACCGACTTGTGTGGCCTCCAACACCATGCCACGTGTCTTCAAAGCCCTCTACGGCACGTAAGGAAAAAGCGGATCCTGGAACTGCCCTTGCAGAGGTGAGTGGCCAAAGGTCCCCCCACAGAAGATGGCCTGTTCCTGGTGGTGTGGATAAAGGCCTGTCACATCCCCCGCCCCCGTCGTCCTGGCTTTAGGGAGGATCTGAGCCAAGATGACTGGAGGTCCCTGAGTCTTTGTTAAACTTGAGCTCAGATGGATGTAGAAACACAAGACGAGCCAAATCATATGTTTAAACAGTTAAGAGGAAACCAGGCTCAGCAAGGAACTGCAACCCTGGATTTAGCCTGGGTGAATTTTCCTTCTCTGGGATTTCCTGTCCCTTTTTTGGATGTTTCTATCTATCAAATGTTCAGTGGCAGTTGGTTTAGGCCATCAACTCTGCAGTGAAAGAAAGCCTTACACAGTACTTGGGTTTAGCTGCTAAAATATCTACGGCTGACAAATGCACCCAAAGCTAGGCTTACATGACACAAGCTCCAGGCCTCCATCGATCTGCCCTTAGTGGAAAGAGACACCAAGCCTGAAGACCGGGCTTAAAGAAACATCCCTAACAATAAAGGCCGGCATGCAGCCCCAGCTGCCTCGGGGCAGGGACAGTGGGACTGGTGGGGGTAGGTCCTTAAGGAATGCAGAGTAAGTGAACCCAAAACTCTGTCTCCTGCAACGTTCTTAGACTGCAGTTAAAATTTAACAATTTTTTTTATGTAAATCATCTGGTATGCTCAATTGCATGGGGTCGGGGGGCTGGGGGCGGTTGGCCAAGGAGGGAACAATGGGCTGGGATTAGATAATTTACTTAGTGCTAAAATTCCAGGAAGTTTGTGTTGATCTGGGCCTGGATCTTGTTACTTTTTAGCTCAAATCTAAATCTTTATCTTCCTAGTATACTTGAGAGGACATTTTTTTACTTAGTCATTTTTACAGTTGTAATTTTTTCCCCCTTTCATCAAATAGAGCTGGTTAGATTAGCAGCTCTTAGCACGGAGATGAAAATATTGGTAGAGCCCATTGGGCCCTGTTTTGTTTATTCTAACGGAGCAGGCTTTGATCTAAACATATTTCCTGGGGTCTGGACGAGATGACCTAATTCCTGTCTTATCCGTCTCCACTTTCTGTGAATCTCAGATTGCGTTGGACTGTGGAGCCCTTTGAAATTCACTTTACATTTTTTTCCCACTTTGTTACCCGCCCCTGACATTTGTTTCATTTGGGGTAGCAGTGTGTATGTAACTCCTAGTAAAAGACTCCGATGCTTTATTTTTCTAACAGGACTGCTAAGTTTTAACAGAGTGGGAGCTTTTTTTTTTTTTCTTAAGTCCTCTCGTTCTTGACATTCGCAACACGCCAAAAACAATAAGCAAATAATCTACTGCTAGAAATTTATGTCAACTGCAAATCATTTAGGATCTTCTATATGACACTTTTTTCCTAATTAAAAAAAAAAAAAAAACCCACTGTCTCCCACCTCCATAAACATCAGTTGAATAAACCCGGGCCAGGATTGAGATGCAAGGACCCAAACTCCAAGTGAGCCTGGAGCCAGCTGGTATCTCCAATTGGTCTGCAGGAACCTGTCCCCTTCCTTACTCTGTGGACCCCATCGCCCTCCACAGCCACTGGCCTGAGGGGCTTTGGGTAGCTTGGGTCTGTCACTGGTCTCCCTTTTTCCTCCCTAGGTCCCTGTCAATCACCAAACTGCTCTTCCAAGTCTGTTTTCCAGAAAGAGGGAAGCCCCTGTGTGTGTGTGTGTATGGAGACGGGGGGATGAGGCTGGGGGTGAGGGGCAGCGAAGATGAAGGCGGAGACAAGAAAAAACACAAAAGAATGTAGGGAAGGAAAGACGGGAAGAGAAGGGACAAGAAGAAGGTGAAAGGATAACAGCAACACAGCTGAGCGAGAAAAAGAAAAATCATACTGAAAAATGCGGGAACCCCCCCCCCCGCAGGTCGCTAACGTTTGTAAATTTTGAGGGATGGGAACAAGAGGGCTGGTTACATTATTCGCTGTACTTTTCTGCTTTCTTTTTACAAGTCATATTTTTAAAAATGTCACCAAAATGAATATTTTTAGTTTAGAAATGTTGTGAATTTTGGCTGTCATCATTCCGGGCAGCAACAACCCAGGAAATTTGGTTCTCGGCGATTCCAAGACACACGTCAAGGTTCAGAAGGGGGAAAAGAAAGGCGAAAAAGTGAGGCGAGGCGAGGCTTGGCGGGAGGGGGTGGGGCGGTGCTCACATCTGCCTTAAAATAAACCCTGTTGCTTTATAAATATAAATCCATTTCTCTTCCGCCGGGCTGAACCGAAAGGCTGAGTGTATTTCTCACACTGAGAGAGGAAGCAGGCTGGGGGCGATTTCTTGTTTTGGAAATGAATGGAAAGGGGAATGGGCAGGTAATGATCAATAGATTAGAAAGACAGTCGATCGATGGATGGATAGGCAGGGACCAAAGCGGAGAGGCAAGGGAGGTGAGAGAGACCCAGACGGAGACCCCGAGGCTCCGACCTTCTCCTAAGGGCTTCGGTCGCCTCGGAAAGTCTGTCCAAACGAAAAGGCGCGTTTGTTCCCCTTAACTCATCAGAAAACGCTAGAAGGGAGGAGGTTGGTGGTGAGAGGGAAAAGAAAAAATCGCCCGCTCCCTGCCCCGCCCGCCTGCCTGGCTGGCGGAAATGGACGCGCAGCCGGGGTGGCTGAGGGCCGTGACCCCCGCACCCGCCGCGGGTGGGAGCCCCGGGATGGGGGCGGGGGTGGGGACCGCGCCGCGGCCAAGGGAGGGAGGGGGCCGGGCGAGCTGGGTCCCTCCGCTGGGCGTGTGCTCGCGAACTGGCGTCGGGGCTCGGCCGACGGGGCCCCTTTGGAGAAGCGAGCGCTGGGCGAGGGAGTCGGGGAGCGGGGGTGCGGAGGGGCGTGTGCGAGACCGTCCCTCTCGGTGGCCCGCAGCCCTCGGATGCCCCGCGGGTCCCCAGGGAGAAGCGCCCCGAGCCTAGAACCACGAAGGCCCGGCACACCGTCGTCGTCGTCGTGCCCAGCCCTGGGAAGGGGTTGGACGACTCCTTCGCAGCGAAAACGTCCCCACTCCGGCCCGCGTATAACAAGAGCTGCCAGAAATCCACCTTCTCGCCTTGTCCTCACCCTTGAACAGAGGGGTCTCTCTGGGGGCGGCGTGGCTGAGGCTGGAGAGGTGCAATCGAGGAACCTCGCTAACGTGCTGAAACGTCTGGGTGATTCTGTGCAGGGCGCACAGCCCAGTCGCTGCCCTCTCAAGGTTTGGGGGCGCCCGTGTCCCCATAAGGTCCCGGCCTGGGGTCAGCGCCCACCTTTCGGCACGCCCCGCCTGGGCCCCCAGACCACCCAGCCTGGGGAGGCGCGCCCTGAGCGGCCATGGAGTGGCCTACACCCCGATGGAAACTCTACTGGAAGGTGGCCCCGACGCTTCTCCCTTACCTGGGCGCAGGGCCACCGGCTGCCGGCGGTTCACCGCCTCTCTGGAAGAAAAATTTCGCCGACCCCTCTAGACACCAACTTTCACCCCGTCCGTTTGCTGACCCCAAAATAGTGCTCTGGAGGAAAACATGTTTCCCCTAGAACAAAAGGGAGAGAGGAGGAATCAGATTGAATTCTGATGATGCAATATTCAACTCGACAGCACTTATCCTTTGCAATGGACTTTTTCTTTCAAATATGCGTGTGTGTTTAAATGCCTAAAACCAAGTTGACCTCTTGGGTTGAGGCCCAGTTTCAGAGTCAGATTATATAACCCCCGCTGCCCCGGGAATTCTCCAGCAATGCTTCTCTCAGCCGCCTGGAAAACGACTGAATCAAGGGAAGTGAAAATGGAACAGTTGAAATGAAGCCGAGGTCTCCATGGGCACAATATCTTGCTTAAGGAAACTTACCTGGCCGGATGGAACCTCCTATACCAACTTTTAATTTCATATCATTTTTTCCTTTTGCTTGGGGCAGGGGGGTTGTAAGAGGAGTGGCCAACAAGCAACTGATATTGGGAGACTATCTAGATCCTCCAAATTAAAAAAAGAAAGGAAAAAAGAAAAAGAAAACACATGCCCATGCAAACCTGTTTCTGTTATGCCTT